>NW_023045080.1:62677-182801 GCF_011762505.2 Arvicanthis niloticus | reverse complement strand
AAAATACTCTCCTCACTTTACATTCCCTTCTGTCTTCTTTTCTCTCTGAATGCCCTTCTGTTCTCACCTTTTTCTGTATGACCTTCTGTTTTCTCCTCTCTCTGTATGGCCTTCTGTTCTCTTTATTGTGGATGCTCTAGTTTCCTCTCCTCTCTCTGGATGCCCTCTGTCTTCTCTTTTCTCTAGAGGCCATTCTATCCTCTCCTCCCTCTGGATGTCCTTCTGTCTTCTTCTATCTCCAGATGCCCTTCTGTCTTCTCCTCTTTCAGTTTGCCCCTCTGTCCTCTTCTCCATCTTAATGCCTTTTTTCTTCTCCTCTTTCCAGATATGCTTCTGTGCTCTCCTCTCTCTGGAAGCCCTTCTGTTTCTTCTCTCTCTGGATGCTCTTCTGTTCTCTCCTCTCTCTGGATGCCCTTCTATCCTCTCCTCTCTCTGGGTGCCCTTCTGTTATCTCCTCTCTCTGGATGCCCTTTTGTCCTCTCCTCTCTATGGATACACTTCTGTTCTCTACTCTGTCTGGATTCCGTTCTGTTCTCTCCTCTCCCTGGATGCACTTCTGTTCTCTTCTTGTTCAGGATGCCCTTCTGTCCTCTCCTCTCTGGATGCCCTTCTGTCTTCTCCTCTCTCCTAATGCCCTTCTGCTCTCTCCTTTCTCTGGATGCCCTTCTTTTCTTTCCTCATATTGGATGCCCTTGTGTCTTCTCCTCTCTCTGGATGCCCTACAAATTTCTCCTCACTATGGATATCCTTCTGTCTTCTCTTCTCTCTAGATGCCATTCTGTTCTCTCCTCTCACTGGATGCCATTCTGTCCTCTCCTCTCTCTGGATGCCCTTCTGTCTTCTTCTCTCTCTGGATGTCCTTCAGTCTTCTCCCCTCTCTGAATGTCCTTCAGTCTTCTGCTCTCTCTGGATGGGCTTTTGTTCACTCCTATTTCTGGATTCTCTAATGTTCTCTTATCTCTCTGGATGTGCTTCTGTTCTCTCTTCTCTCTGGCATGTCCTTATGTCCTCTCCTCTCTCTGGATACCTTTCTGTCTTCTCCTTTCTCTGGATTCCATTCTGTTCTCTCCTCTTTCTGGATACCCTTTTGTCCTCTCCTCTCTATGGATATCCTGTTCTCTACTCTCTCTGGAGGCCCTTCTGTCTACTTCTCTCTCCGAATGCCCTTCTGTTTTCTTCTCTCTCTGGATGCCCTTCTGTTCTCTTCTCTTTCTGGATGCTCTTCTGTATTCTCCTCTCCCTGGATGCCCGACAATTTTCTCCTCACTATGGATATGCTTCTGTCTTCTATTCTCTCTAGATGCCATTTTGTTCTCTCCTCTAACCGGATACCATTCTGTCCTCTCCTCTCTCTGAATGCCCTTCTGTCTTCTCTCTCCGGATGTCATTCAGTCCTCTCCCCTCTCTGGATGTTCTGCAGTCTTCAGCTCTCCCTGGATGGGCTTTTGTTCACTCCTCTTTCTGGATTCTCTAATGTTCTCTCATCTCTCTTGATGTGCTTCTGTTCTCTCTTCACTGGGGATGTCCTTATGTCCTCTCCTCTCTCTGGATATTTTTCTGTCTTCTCCTTTCTCTGGATGCCCTTCTGTTCTTTCGTCTCTCTGGATGTCATTCTGTCTTCTCCTCTCTCTGAATGCCGTTCTGCTCTCTCCACTCTCTGGATGCCCTTCTTTTGTCTCCTCATTTTCAATGCCCTTCTCTCTTCTCCTCTCTCTTGATGCCCGACAATTCTCTCCTCACTATTTATATCCTTCTGTCATCTCTTCTCTCTAGATGCCGTTCTGTTCTCTCCTCTCACTGGATAACATTCTGTACTCTCCTTTCTCTGGATGCCCTTCTGTCTTCTTCTCTCTCCAGATGTCATTCTGTCCTCTTCTCTCTCTGGATGTCCTTCAGTCTTCGGCTTTCTCTGGATGGGCTTTTGTTCTCTCCTCTTTCTGGATTCTCTAATGTTCTCTCATCTCTCTGGATGTGCTTCTGTTCTCTCTTCTCTGGGGATGTCCTTATGGCCTCTTCTCTCTCTGGATGCCCTTCTGTTCTCTCCTCTCTCTGGATGCCCTTCTGTTCTCTTCTCTTTCCGGATGCTTTTCTGTCCTCTCCTCTCTGGATGCCCTCTGTCTTCTCCTCTCTCCGAATGCCCTTCTGTTCTCTCCTCTCTCTGGATTATCTTCTGTCTTCTCCTCCTTCAGGATGCCCTTCTATTCTCTCCTTTCTGGATGTCCTTCTGTTCTCTCCTCTCTCTGGTTGCACTTCTGTCTTAACCTCTCTCTGGATGCCCTTCAGTTCTCTCCTCTCTCAAGATGCCCTCTCTCTCTCTTCTCTATGGATTCCCTTCTGTCTTCTCCTCTCTCTGGATGCCCTTCTGTCCTCTCCTCTCTCTGGATGCTCTTCTGTCCTTCTTTTCTCTCCACTCTCTGTATTGGCTTTTTAATTTCTCTTCTCTCTGGATGCCTTTCTGTCATCTTCTCTCTCTGGATGCCATTCTGTCTTCTCCTCTCTCCTGATGCTCTTCTCTTCTCTCCTCTCTTCTGATGCCGTTCTGTCTTCTCCTCTCTCTGGATGCCCTACAATTCTCTCCTCACTCTAGATTCCCTTTTGTCTTCTTTTCTGTTTGAATGCACTTCTGTTCTCATCTCTTTCTAGATGCCCTTCTCTTTTCTACTCTCTCTGTATGGCCTTCTGTACTCTTTTCTGTGGATGCTCTACTTTCCTCTCCTCTCTCTGGATGCCCTCTGCCTTCTCTTCTCTCTGGAGTCCATTCTGTCCTCTCCTCTCTCTGGATGCCCTTCTGTTTTATAGTATCTCCCGATGCCCTTCTGTCTTCTTCTCTTTCTGGATGACCTTCTATTCTCTTCTTTCCTGGATGCCCTTCTGTCCTCTCTTCTCTCAGGATGCCCCTCTGTCCTCTTCTCCATCTGGATTGCCTTCTCTCTTCTCCTCTTTCCAGATGTGCTTCTGTGCTCTCCTCTCTCTGGAAGCCCTTATGTTTCTCCTCTCTCTGGATGCCCTTCTGTTCTCTCCTCTCTCTGGATGTCCATTCTGTCCTCTCCTGTATCTGGGTGCCCTTCTGTATTCTCCTCCCTCTGGATGCCCTTTTGTTCTCTCCTCCCTCTGAATGACCTTCTGTACTCTCCTCTCTCTTGATGCTCTTCTGTCCTCTCCTCTCTCTGCATGCCCTTCTGTCTTCTTCTCTCTCTGGATGCCCTCCTCTTCTCTCCTTTCTCTGGATGCTCTTTTGTTCTCTCCTCTCTCTACATGCTCTTCTGTCCTCTCAACTCTCTGGATGCCCTTATCTTCTCTCCTCTCTCTGGATGCCCTTCTGTCTTCTCTGCTCTCTGGATGCCCTTCAGTACTCTCCTCTCTGTGGATGCGTTTCTGTCTTCTCCTATTTCTGGATGCCCTTCTGAACTCTCCTCTCCATGGATGTCCTTTTGATCTTTCCTTCTCTGGATGCCCTTCTGTTCTCTCCTCTCTCTAGATGCCCTTCTGTCTTCTCCTCACTCTGGATGGCTTTCCTTACTCTCCTCTCTCTGGATCCCTTCTGTCCTCTCCTCTCTCTGGATGCCTTTCTTCACCCTCCTTCGTCTGGATGCCCTTCTGTCTTCTCCTATCTCCCGATGCCCTTCTGACTTCTCCTCTTTCTGGATGCCCTTCTGTTCTCATCTCTCTCTAGATGCCCTTCTTTACTCTCCTCTCTCTGGATGCCCTTCTGTCCTCTCCTCTCTCTTGCTGCCCCTCTGTCCTCTCTTCTCTCTGCATGCCCTTCTGTCCTCTCCTCTCCTCGCTCCCTATGGCCTTCTGTTCCCTCGTCTCTCCCAAAGACCATCTCTCTTGTCCTCTCTCTGGAAACCGTTATATCCTCTCCTCTCCCTGGATGCCCTTCTGTCTTCTCCTCTCTCTGGATGCACTTATGTTCTCTCCTCTCTCTGGTTGACCTTCTGTTTTCTCCTCTCTCCAGATGCCCTTCTGTTCTCTCCTGTCTCCGAATGCCCTTCTGTTCTCTCCTCTCTCTGGATTCGCTCAGACTTCTCTGCATGCCCTTGTGTTCTCTCCTCTCTTTAGATGCCCTTGTGTTCTCTCCTATATCTAGATGCCCTTCTGTCTTCTCCTCTCTCTGTATGGCCTTCTGTACTATTTTATTTGGATGCCCTTCTTTGCTCTCCTCTCTTGTGATGCCCTTCTGTTCTGTCTTCTCTCTGGAAGAAATTCTGTCTCCTCCTCTCTCTGTATGCCCTTCTGTCTTCTCCTATCTCCTAATGCCCTTCTGTCTTCTCCTCTTTCTGGATGCCCTTCTGTTGTCTGCTCTTTCTAGATACCCTTCTTTCCTCTCCTCTCTCTGGATGCCCTTCTGTTTTTTTCTCCCTGAATGCCCTTTTGTCCTCTCCTCTCTCAGGATGCCTGTCGGTCCTCTTCAGCATCTGGATGCCTCCTCTATTCTCCTATTTACAGGAGCCCATATGTTCTATCCTCTCTCTAGACGCCCTTCTCTTCTCCTCATTCTGGATGCCCTTCTTTCCTCTCCTCTCTCTTGATGCTCTTCTGCCTTCTCCTCTCTCTGGATGCCCTTCTGTTCTCTCCACTTTCTGTATTGGCTTTTGAATTTCTCTTCTCTCTGGAAGCCTTTCTGTCATCTCCTCTCTCTTGATGCCATTCTGTCTTCTCCTCTCTCTGGATGCCCTACAATACTCTCCTCACTCTAGATTCCCTTCTGTCTTCTTTTTTGTCTGAATGCCCTTCTGTTCTCACCTCTTTCTGTATGCCCTTCTGTTTTCTTCTCTCTCTGTATGGCCTTCTGTACTCTTTTCTGTGGATGCTCTACTTGCCTCTCCTGTCTCTGGATGCCCTCTGCCTTCTCTTTTCTCTGGAGGACATTCTGTCCTCTCCTGTCTCTGGATGCCCTTCTGTCTTCTCCTCTTTCTGGATGCCCGTCTATTCTCTGCTCTCTCTAGATGCCCTTCTGTCCTCTCCTCTCTCTGGGTGCCCTTTTGTTCTCTTCTTTCCTGGATGCCCTTCTGTCCTCTCTTCTCTCAGGATGCCCCTCTGTCCTCTTCTCCATCTGGATGCCTTCTTTCTTCTCCTCTTTTCAGATGTGCTTCTGTGCGATCCTCTATCTGGATGCCCTTCTGTTCTCTCCTCTATCCGAATGTCCTTCTGTCTTCTCCTCTCTACATGCCCTTCTCTTTTCTCCTTCTTCTAGATTCACTTCTTTCCTCTCATCTCTGTGGATGACCTTATGCTCTCTTCTCTTATGGATGCTCTTCTGTTCTCTCATCCCTCTGGATGCCCTTGTGTCCTATCCTCTCTCTGCATGCCCTTCTGTCTTCTCCTTTCTCTGAATGGCCTTCTGTCCTCTCCTCTCTCTGGATGCCCTTCCGTTCTCTCCTCTCTTTGGATGCCCTTTTGTTCTCTCCTGTCTCTGAATGCCCTTCTGTTTTCTCCTCTCTCAGGATGCCATTCTGTCCTCTTCTCTCTCTAGATGCTCTTCTGTTCTCTCCTCTCTCTGGATTTTCTTCTGTCCTCTCTTCTCTCTCGATTCCCTTCAGTCTTCTCCTCTCTGTGGATGCCCTTCTGTTCTCTCTTCTGTCTGGATGACCTCCGTTTATCTCCTTTCTCTGGATGCACTACTCTTCTCTCCTCTCTCTGGATGATTTTCTGTTCTCTCCAGTCTCAGGATGACCTTTTTTCCTCCCTCTCTCTGGATGCCCTTCTGTCCTCTCCAGTCTCTGTATGCCCTTCTATCCTCTCCTATCTATGGATGCCCTTCTGTCTTCTCCTCTCTACCTATGCCCATCAGTTCTCTTGACTCTCTCGATGCCCTTAAGTCTTCTCCTCTCTCTGTATGCCCTTCTGTTTTCTTCTCTCTCTGGATGATCTTCTGTTCTCTCATCTCTCTAGGTGCCCTTGTGTCCTTTCCTCTCTCTGGATGCCCTTCTGTCTTCTCTTCTCTCTGGATGCCCTTCTGTTCTCTCCTCTCTCTGTATGCCCTTCTGTCCTCTCCTTTTTCTGGATGCCCTTTTGTTCTCTTCTCTCTCTGGATGCCCTTCTGCCTTCTCCTCACTCTGGATGGCTTACTGTACTCTCCTCTCTCTGGATGCCCTTCTGTCCTCTCCACTTTATTGATGTTCTTCTGCTCTCTCCTCTCTCTGGATGCCCATCTGTCCTGTCCTCTCTCTGAATGCCCTTCTATCTTCTCCTCTCTCTGGATGCCTTTCAGATGTCTCCTCACTCTCGATTCCCTCTTTGTGTTCTCCTCTCTCTGGATTCCCTTCTGTCCTCTTCTCTCTCTGGATGCCCTTTTATCTTCTCCTCTCTTTTGATACCCTTCTGTTCTCTACTTTCTCTGGATGCCCTTCTGTGATTTCTTCTCTCTGAATGCCCTTTAGTTCTCTCTTCTCTCTGGATGCCCTTCTGTCTTCTCCTCTCTCTGGATGCCCTTCTGCTCTCTCCTATGTATGGATGCCCTTCTGTTCTCTCCTCTCTCTCTCTGGATGCCCTTTTGTCTTTTCTCTCTGGAGGCCCTTCTGCTCTCTTCTCTCTCTGGATGCCCTTCTGTTCTCGCCTCCCTCTGGATGCCCTTCTGTCCTCTCCTTCCTCTTGATGCTTTTCTGTCTTCTCCTCTCTCTTGATGCCCTTCTGTTCTCTCCTCTCTCTGAATGCCCTTCTGTCTTCTCCTCTATCTTGATTCCCTTCTGTTCTCTCCTCTCTCTGGATGCCCTTCTGCCTTCTCCTCACTCTGAATGGCTTTCTGTGCTCTTCTCTCTCTGGATGCCCATCTGTCCTCTCCTGTTTCTGAATGCCCTTCTGTCTTCTCCTCTCTCTGGATGCCTTTCACTTCTCTCCTCTGTTTCGATTCCCTCTTTGTCATCTCCTTTCTCTGGATGCCCTTCTGTTCTCTTCTCCCTCTGAATGTCCTTCTGTCCTCTGTTCCCTCTGAATGCCTTTCTGTCTCCTCCTTTCTCCCGATGCCCATTTGTTCTCTCCTCTCTACTGATTCCCTTCTGTCTTCTCCACTCTCTGGATGGCCTTCTGTTCTATCCTCTCTATGGATGCCTTTCTGTCTTCTTTCTCTTGGTACCTTTCTATCCTCTTCTCTCTCTGGAAGCCCTTCAGTCCTCTCCTCTCTCTGGATGCCTTTCTGGTCTTTCTTCTCTCTGGATTCTCTTCTCTTCTCTTCTCTTCTCTTCTCTTCTCTTCTCTTCTCTTCTCTTCTCTTCTCTTCTCTTCTCTTCTCTTCTCTTCTCTTCTCTTCTCTTCTCTCCTGGATGTTCTTTTGTCCTCTCCTCTGTCTGGATGCCCTTTTGTCTACTAATCTCTACGAGTGCTCTTCTGTTCTCTCCTCTCTTTGGATTCCCTTCTGTCTTCTCCTCTCTCTGAATGCCCTTCTACTATCTCCTCTTTATGGATGCCCTTCTTCCTCTCCTCACTCTGGATGCCCTTCTGTTCTCTCTTCTCTCTGGATGCTCTTCTGTCCTCTCCACTTTATTGATGTTCTTCTGCTCTCTCCTCTCTCTGGGTGCCCATCTGTCCTGTCCTCTCTCTGAATGCCCTTCTATCTTCTCCTCTCTCTGGATGCCTTTCAGATGTCTCCTCACTCTCGATTCCCTCTTTGTGTTCTCCTCTCTCTGGATTCCCTTCTGTCCTCTTCTCTCTCTGGATGCCCTTTTATCTTCTCCTCTCTTTTGATACCCTTCTGTTCTCTACTTTCTCTGGATGCCCTTCTGTGATTTCTTCTCTCTGAATGCCCTTTAGTTCTCTCTTCTCTCTGGATGCCCTTCTGTCTTCTCCTCTCTCTGGATGCCCTTCTGCTCTCTCCTATGTATGGATGCCCTTCTGTTCTCTCCTCTCTCTCTCTGGATGCCCTTTTGTCTTTTCTCTCTGGAGGCCCTTCTGCTCTCTTCTCTCTCTGGATGGCCTTCTGTTCTCGCCTCCCTCTGGATGCCCTTCTGTCCTCTCCTTCCTCTTGATGCTTTTCTGTCTTCTCCTCTCTCTTGATGCCCTTCTGTTCTCTCCTCTCTCTGAATGCCCTTCTGTCTTCTCCTCTATCTTGATTCCCTTCTGTTCTCTCCTCTCTCTGGATGCCCTTCTGCCTTCTCCTCACTCTGAATGGCTTTCTGTGCTCTTCTCTCTCTGGATGCCCATCTGTCCTCTCCTGTTTCTGAATGCCCTTCTGTCTTCTCCTCTCTCTGGATGCCTTTCACTTCTCTCCTCTGTTTCGATTTCCTCTTTGTCATCTCCTTTCTCTGGATGCCCTTCTGTTCTCTTCTCCCTCTGAATGTCCTTCTGTCCTCTGTTCCCTCTGAATGCCTTTCTGTCTCCTCCTTTCTCCCGATGCCATTTGTTCTCTCCTCTCTACTGATTCCCTTCTGTCTTCTCCACTCTCTGGATGGCCTTCTGTTCTATCCTCTCTATGGATGCCTTTCTGTCTTCTTTCTCTTGGTACCTTTCTATCCTCTTCTCTCTCTGGAAGCCCTTCAGTCCTCTCCTCTCTCTGGATGCCTTTCTGGTCTTTCTTCTCTCTGGATTCCCTTCTCTTCTCTTCTCTTCTCTTCTCTTCTCTTCTCTTCTCTTCTCTTCTCTTCTCTTCCCTTCTCTTTTCTTCTCTTCTCTTCTCTCCTGGATGTTCTTTTGTCCTCTCCTCTGTCTGGATGCCCTTCTGTCTACTAATCTGTACGAGTGCTCTTCTGTTCTCTCCTCTCTTTGGATTCCCTTCTGTCTTCTTCTCTCTCTGTATGCCCTTCTTTCCTGTCCTCTATCTGGATGCCCTTCTGTCTTCTCCTCTCTCCCGATGCCCTTCTGTTCTTTCCTCTGTCCTGATGCCCTTCGGTCTTCTCCTCTCTGTGGATGCCCTACATTTCTCTCGTCACTCTGGATACCCTTCTGTCTTCTTTTCTATATGGATGCCACTCTCTTCTCTCCTCTCACTGGATGCCCTTCTGTCCTCTCCTCTCTCTGGATGCCCTTCCATATTCTCATCTCTCTCTATGCCCTTCTGTGTTCTTCTCTCTCTGGAAATCCTTCAGTCTTCTGCTCACTCTGGATGCCCTTCTGTTCTATACTCTTTCTGAATTCTCTTCTTTAATCTAAACTCTATGGATGTCATTGTGTTCTCCCCTCTCTCAGGATGCCCTTCTGTCAACTCTTCTCTCTGTATCCCCTTCTGTCTTCTTTTTTTCTCTGGATGCCTTGTGTTCTCTCCTCTCTCTTGATGCCCTTCTGTACTTTCCTCTCTCTGGATGCCCTTCTGTTTTCTCCTCTCTCTGGTTGCCCTTCTGTTCTCTCCTCTCTCTGGATGCCCCTCTGTCCTCTCCTCTCTCTGGTTGCCCTTCTGTCCTCTTCTCTCTCTGTATGTCCTTCAGTCTTCTTATCCCTCTAGATGTTCTTCTGTTTTCTCCTCTTTCTGGATTTTCTTCTGTTCTCTCATCTCTCTAGATGCCCTTCTGCTCTCTCCTCAATCGGGATGCCCTTGTGTCCTCTCCTCTCCCTGAATGCCCTTCTGCCTTTTCTTTTCACTGGATGCCCTTTGATTCTCTCCTCTCTCTGGATGCCCTTCTGTCCTCTCCTCTTTCGTGATTCTCTTCTTTTCTCTTCTCTCTAGATGCCCTTCTGTTCTTTCCTCTCTCCGGTTGCCCTTCTGTCCTCTCCTCTCTATGGATGCCCTTCTGTCTTCTCCTCACTCTAGATGCCCTTCTGTTCTCTCCTGTCTTTGATGCCCTTCTGACCTCCTCACTCCATGGATGCCCTTCTGTTCTCTCCTCTCTCTGGATTCCGTTCTGTTGTCTCTTCTCTCTAGCTACCAATCGTCTTCTCCTCTCTCTGAACAGATTTCTGTTCTCTCCTCTCTCTGGATCCCTTCTGTCCTTTGCTCTCACTGAATTCCCTTCCTCCCACTCCTCTCTCTGGATGCCCTTCTGTTCTCTCCTCTCTCTGGATGCTCTTCTGTCCTCCCCTCTCTCTGAATGACCTTCTGTTCTCTCCTCTCTGGATTCCCTTTTTGTCTTCTCCTCTCTCTGGATGTCCTTCTCTTATGTCTTCTCTCTAGATGCCCTTCTGTCCTCTATTCTCACTGAATGCCCTTCTGTTCTCTCATCTATCCAGATGCAATTCTGTGCTCTCCTCTCTCTGGATGTCCTTCTGTCCTCTCCTCTTTCTGGATGCCCTTCTGCTCTCTGTTCTCTGAGTGCCCTTCTGTTCTCTCCTTTTTCTGGATGCCCTTCTGTTCTCTCCTCTCTCCAGATGCCATTTGGCCTTCTCCTCACTCTTGATGGCTTTCTATTCTCTCCTCTCTCTGGATTCCCTTCTGTCTTCTCCTCTCTCTGGATGACCGTCATTTCTCTTCTCACTCTGGATACCCTTCCGTCTTCTCCTGTCTCAGAACGCCCTTTTGTTCTCTCCTCTCACTGGATGTCCTTCTGTCATCTCCTCTCACTGGATGCCCTTCTGTCCTCTTCTCTCTCTGTATGTCATAAGTCTTCTGCTCTCTCTGGTTGTCCTTCTGTGCTCTCCTCTTTCATGATTCTCTTCTGTTCTTTCCTCACTCTTGATTCCCTTCTGTCTTCTCCTTTCTCTGGATGCCCTTCACTTGTCTCCTCTTTCTGGATGCCCTTGTGTTCTCTCTTCTCTGGATGCCCTTCTGTATTCTCCTCTCTCTGGATGCCCTTCTATTCTCTCCTCTCTCTGGATGCCCTACTGTCCTCTCCTCTTTCTGGGTTCTCTTCTGTTCTCTTCTCTCTGGATAAGCTTCTGTTATTTCTTTTCTCTTTTCCACTCTCCCGATACCCTTCTGTTCATTCCTCTCTCCTGATGCCCTTCTGTGTTCTCCTCTCTCTGGATGCCCTACAATTCTCTCATAACGCTTGATACCCTTCTGTCTTCTCCTCTATCTGGATGCCATTCTCTTCTCTCCTCTCACCAGATGCCCTTCTGTCCTCTCCTCTCTCTGGATGTTCTTCCATATTCTCATCTCTCCCCATGTCCTTCTGTCCTCTTCTCTCTCTGGATATCCTTCAGTCTTCTGCTCGCTCTAGATGCCTTTCTGTCCTATCCTCTTTCTGAATTCTCTTCTGTTCTCTAATCTCTCTGGATGCCCTTTTGTTCTCTCCTCTCTCGGGATGCCATTCGGTCATCTCTTCTCTCTGTATGCCCTTCTGTCTACTTTTTTATCTGGATGCCATTCTGTACTCTTCTCTGTTGATGTCCTTCTGTACTTTCCTCTCTCTGGATACCCTTCTGTTTCTCCTCTCTCTGGATGCCCTTCTGTTCTCTCCTCTCTCTGGATGCCCCTCTGTCCTCTCCTCTCTCTGGTTGCCCTTCTGTTCTATCCTCTCACTGGATGCCCTTCTGTCCAATTCTCTCTCTGTATGTCCTTCAGTCTTCTGATCTCTCTAGATGCCCTTTTGTTCTCTCCTCTTTCTTTATTCTCTTCTGTTCTCTCATCTCTCGGGATGCCCTTCTGTTCTCTCCTCTCTCGGCATGCCCTTGTGTCCTCTCCTCTCCCTGGATGCCCTTCTGCCTTCTCTTTTCAGTGGATGCCCTTCTATTCTCTCCTCTCTCTTGATGCCCCTCTGTCCTCTCCTTTTTCTGGATTCTCTTCTGTTCTCTTCTCTCTAGATGCCCTTCTGTTCTTTCCTCTCTCCGGATGCCCTTCTGTCCTCTCCTCTCTATGGATGCCCTTCTGTCTTCTCACTCTGAATGCCCATCTGTTCTCTCCTATCTCTGGATGCCCTTCTGACCTCCTCTCTCCATGGATGCCCTTCTGTTCTCTCCTCTCTCTGGATGCCAATCTGTTCTCTCTTCTTTCTAGATGCCAATTGTCTTCTCCTCTCTCTGGATGGCTTTCTGTTCTCTCCTCTATCTGAATCCCTTCTGTCCTCTCCTCTCACTGGATGCTCTTCTGTCTTCTCCTCACTCTGGATGCCTTTCTGTTCTCTCCTATCTCTGGATGCCCTTCTGACCTACTCTCTCCATGTATGCTCTTCTGTTCTGTCCTCTCTCTTGAAGCCCTTCTGTCTTTTATTCTCTCTGGATGCCCTTTTGTTCTCTCGTATATCCAGATGCCCTTCTGCTATCTCCTCTCTCTGGATGTCCTTCTGTCCTCTCCTCTCTCTCTGGATGCCCTTCTGCTCTTTCCTCTCTCTGAGTGCCCTTCTCCTCTCTCCTCGCTCTGGATGCCCTTCTGTTCTCTCCTTTTTCTGGATGCCATTCTTTTCTCTCCTCTCTCCGGATGCCATTCTGCCTTCTCCTCACTATGGATGGCTTTCTGTTCTCTCCTCTCTCTGGATGCCCATCTGTCCTCTCCTCTATCTGTATGACCTTCTGTCTTCTCTTATTTCTGTATGCTCTTCTGTTCTCTCCTCTCTTTGAATTTTCTTCAGTCTTCTCCTCTCTCTGGATGCGCTTCTGTTCTCTCCTCTCTATGGATTCACCTCTGTTCTCACCTCTCTCTGGATGCTCTTTTAAATATAAAAGAGAGGAGAATACTCCTCTCTCTGGATGCCCTTCTAATTTCTCCTCTCTCCTGCTGCCCTTCTGTTCTTTCATCTATTTCAATGCCCTTCTATCTTCTGCTCTCTCTTGATGCCCTACAATTCTCTATTCTCTCTGGATACCCTTCTGTATTCTCCTATCACTGGACGCCATTCTGATCTCTCCTCTCACAGGATGCCCTTCTGTCCTCTCCTCTCTCCGGATGCCCTTCTGTTCTCTTCTCTATCCAGATGCCCTTCTGAATTTTCCTCCCTCTGGATGCCCTTCTTTTCTCTTCTCTATCCAGATGCCCTTTTGTATTCTCCTCTCTGTTGATGCCCTACAATTCTCTCTTCACTCTGGATACCCTTCTATCTTCTACTCTCTCTGGATGCCATTCTGTTCTGTCCTATCTCTGGATGCCCTTCTGTCCTCTCCTGTCTCTGGATGCCCTCCTCTCTTCTACTTTTCCTGGATGCCCTTCTGCTCTCCACACTCTCTAGATGCCCTTCTGTCCTCTCTTCTAACTGGATGCCCTTCTGTTCTCTTCTCTCCCTGGATTCCCTTCTGTCCTCTCCTCTCTCTGGATGCCCGAAAAATTTTTCCTCATTCTGGATACCGTTCTGTCTTCTCCTCTCTCCAGATGACCTTCTGTTCTCTCCTCTCACTAGATGCCATTCTGTCCTCTCCTATATCTGGATACCCTTCTGTCTTCTCCTCTCTCCAGATGAACTTCAGTCCTCTTCTTTCTCTGGATGTCCTTCAGTATTCTGCTCTCTCTGGATGGGCTTCTGTTCTCTCATTTCTCTGGATGCCCTTCTGTACTCTCCTCTCTCTGGATGCCCTTCTGTTCTCTCCTCTCTCTGGATGACTTTGTCCTCTACTCTCTTTGGATGCACTTCTATTCTCTCCTCTCTCTGGATACCCTTTTGTTCTCTTCTGTTTCCGGATGCCATTTTTTCCTTTCCTCTCTGGGTGCCCTTATGTTCTCTCCTCTCTCTGGAAGCCCTTCTGTCTTCTCCTTTCTCTGGATGCCCTTCTGTTCTCTACTTTTTCTGGATTCTCTTCTATTTTCTCATCTGCCTGGATGCCCTTCTGTTCTCTCCTCTCAAGGGATGCCCTTCTTTTTTCTCCTCTCTCTGGATGCCCTTCTGTCTTCACCTCCCTCTAGATGCCCTTCTATTCTCTTTTCTTTCCCGATGCCCTTCTGTCCTCTCCTCTCTGGATGCCCTTCTGTCCTCTCCTCTCTGGATGCCCTTCTGTCTTCTCCTCACTCCAGATGTGCTTAATTCCTCTTCTCTCTCTGGATGTCCTTCAGTCTTCTGCTCTCTCTGGATGGGCTTCTGTTCTATCCTCTTTCTGGATTCTTTCCTTATCTCTCATCTCTCTGGATGTGCTTCTGTTCTATCTTCTCTCGGGATGTCCTTCTATCCTCTCCTCTCTCTGTATGCCCTTCTGTCTTCTCCTTTCTAGGATGCCGTTCTGTTCTCTCCTCTCTCTGGATGCCCCTTTGTCCTCTCCTCTCTAGGGATACCGTTCTGTCCTCTCCTCTCTCTGGAATTGCTTTTTTTCTTCTCCTCTCTCTCTGGATACCATTCTCTTCTATTCTCTCTCTAGATGCCCTTCTGTCCTTTATTCTATCTGGATTCTTTTCTGTTCTCTCATCTTAATGGATGCCCTTCTGTGCTTTCCTCTCTACAGATGCCCTTCTGTCTTCTCCTTTCTCTGGACTCACTTTTGTTCTCTCCTCTCTGGATGCCCTTCTGTCTTCTCCTATTTCTGGATAGCCTTCGGTTTTCTTCTCTCTCTAGATACCCTTCTGTCTTCTCCCCTCTCTGGATGGCTTTCTGTTCTCTCTTCTCACTGGATCCATTCTGTCCTCTCCTCTCTCTGGATGCCCTTCTGTCCTCTCCTCTCTCTGGATGCCCTTCTGTCTTCTCCTCTCCCTATGACCTTCTTTTCTCTTGTCTCTCCCGATGCCCTTCTGTATTCTCATCTCTCTGATGCCCGACAATTTTCTCCTCACTCTGGATAACCTTCTGTCCTATCATCTCTCTGGATGCCCTTCTATTATCTTCTCACTATGGATGCCTTTCTGTTTTCTTATGTCTCTGGATTCCCTTCTGTCTTCTCTTCCCTCCCGATGCCCTTCTGTCTTATCCTTTCTCTGGATGCCCTTCTGTTCTCTCTTCTCTCTAGATTCTCTTCTGTCCTCTCATCTCTCTGGATGCCCTTCTGTTCCTCTTCTCAGTGGATGATCTTCTGTTCTCTTAACTCTATAATTTGCCTTGTTTCCTCTCCTCTCTCTGGATGCTCTTCTGTTCTCTGATCTCTCTGGATGCCCTGGTTTCCTCTCCTTGTTCTGGATGACCTTCTGTCTTCTATTCTCCTTGTTCTGGATGACCTTCTGTCTTCTATTCTCTCTGGATTCCCTTCTGTCCTCTCCTCACTTTGGATGCCCTTTTGTTTTCTCCTCTCTCCAGGTGCTCTTCTGTCCTCGCCTCTCTTTTGATGCCCTTCTGTTCTCCCCTCTCTGTGGATGCCCTTTAGTACTCTTCTCTCTCTGTATGCCCTTCTGTTCTCTACTATCTCTCTATGCACTTCTGTTCTCTCCTCTTTCTGGATGCCCTTCTTTTCTCTCCTCTCTCTGGATGCCCTTTCGTCTTCTCTCTTGATGCCCTTCTGATCTAACCTCTCTCCGGATGACTTTCTGTCCTCTCCTCTTTAAAGAAGCCCTTCTGTATTCTCCTCCCTATGGATGCTCTTCTGTTCTCTTCTTCTTGGATGCCTTTCTGTGCTCATCTCTCTCTGAATGCCCTTCTGTTCTCTCCTCTTTCCGGATGCTCTTCGGTTCTCTCCTCTCTCTTTATGCCCTTTTGTGCTCTCCTCTCTATGGATGCCCTTCTGTCCTCTAATCTCTCTGGTTCCCATTCTGTTCTTTTATCTCCATGGATTTTCTCCTGTACTCTCATCTCTCTGGATGCCCTTCTGTTCTCTCCTCTCTCTGTCTTCTCTCTGGATACCCTTCTGTTTTCACCTCTCTATGCATGCCCTTCTGTTATGTTGTCTCTTGGGATGCCCTTTTTTCTCTCTTTTATCTGGATGCCCTTCTGTCCACTCCTCTTTCTGGATTCCCTTCTCTTCTCTCTTTTCTCTGGGTTCCCGTCAGTCTTCTCCTCTCTCTGGATGTCCTTTTGTTCTCTCCTCTCTCTGGATTCCCTTCTGTCTTCTCCTCTATCTTGATGCCCTTCTGTTCTGTCCTCTTTGTGGATGCCTTTCTGTTTTCTCCTCTCCCTGGATGCCCTTCTTTCTTCTCCTCTATCTAGATGCCCTTCGTTCATCTCCTCTCTCTGGATGCCCTTCTGTATTCTCCTCTCCCTGGATGCCCTTCTGTTCTCTCCTCTCAGTGGATGATCTTCTGTTCTCTCATCTCTCTAATTGGCCTTGTGTACTCTCCTCTCTCTGAAAGCTCTTCTGTTCTCTCATCTCTCTGGATGCCCTTGTGTCCTCTCCTCTCTCTGGATGCTCTTCTGTTCTCTCATTTCTATGGATGACCTTGTGTACTCTCCTCTCTCTGGATGACCTTCTGTCTTGTATTTTCTCTGGATTCCCTTCTGTTTTCTCCTCTCTCTGGTTACCCTTCTGTTCTCTCCTCTTTCTGGATGACATTCTGTCTTCTCCTCTCTCTGGATGCCCTTCTGTCCTCTCCTCTCTATGGATTCACTTCTATCCTCTAATCTCTCTTGTTGCCTTTCTATTATTTTCTCTCCATGGATTCTCTCCTGTACTCTCATCTCTCTGGATGCCCTTCTGTTCTCTCCTCTCTCTCTGTGCCCTTCTGCCTTCTCCTCTCTCTGGATGCCCTTCTGTCTTCTCCTCTCTCTGGATGCCCTTGTCTTCTCTCTTCTCTCTGGATGTCCTTCAGTCATCTCCTCTCTCTGGATGCCCTTCTGTTCTCTTGTCTCTCGGGATCCCTTATTTTCTCTCATCTATCTTGATGCCCTTCTGTCCGCTCCTCTCTCCGGATGCCCTTCTGTTCTTACCTATCTCTGAATTCCCATCTGTCTTCTCCTTTCTCTGGATGCCCTTCTATCTTCTCCTCTCTCTGGATGCCCTTCTGTTATTTCCTCTCTTGATGCCCTTCTGTCCTCTCCACTCTCTGGATGCACTTCTGTCTTCCCCCCTCTCTGGATGCCTTTCTGATCTCTCCTCTCTCTGGATGCTCTTCAGTACTCTCATCTCTCCGGATGCCCTTCTGTCTTCTCCTCTCTCTGGATGTCCTTCTATTTTTTTTCTTTTTTTTATTAGATATTTTATTTACACTTCAGATGCCATCCCCTTTCCCCATTCCCCCCCTTAGAAAACCCCTATCCCATGCCCCCTTTTCCTTTTTGCATTTATACATTTTTTTAAAATAATGTTAATCATAAGCATTATAACTTTGGAATTGTTCAATCAGAGGTGTAACCCACTGACCAACCTAGATATAACAACTATCTTTGACTGGTGGAGATACATGAATATCTGCCTCCCTGTCTCCCCCCTCTTTCTCTCTTTCATCACCTAGCTTCTCCTCTCCTCCTTCTCCTCTTCTTACTCCTTTTCTTCTTCTCAGTGCTCCTCCTACCTTAACTCCTCCTACACATCACCCTTCCTGTTAAAATGAAACTTTTCTTTCAAAATACAATTAGAGCATAATTATGCCAATTTGTACCAGTGAGGTACAAGATAGTCCTAATACCCCATCCATCCTTTTGTTGACTAACCAGCACCTCTGTCATTTATCCTAACTAAAACATTTAGTTCTGAACCTGGCTTTAGGATGAATGTCAGCTGATGACCATCCACTCAAATCTTTTCTCTTATGGTAAATAGCTGTAAGTTTTCAACCCCATCAGAAATCCAGAATGACTGAGTTAACTATAATTGTGGGAAGCACAAAGCATAGCTTCTAAAACTTAGCCAATTTATAGAGACCTCTGAACACCTGAAAAGCCCCTATACTAACAAACGTTGGAGCATCAAATCTTCAGCCTTCTGGCCCAGAATCATCTGACAGACCTTGGTGATGCAGGATTATTAAGGACTGATTACTCTGTCTAGGCAGATATAATCAGTCGACTATTCTGCATGTGTGTCTTTTTCTGGACAGTAATTTGTCTGTAGATGGAGAGAGGCAATTCTTGCCAAGTGGCTGTTACCACACAACTGGAGTAACTCCAAGGATGCTCAATTTCTTCTTAGAATCCACGACAGGAAACAGTCAGGAGCAGACAGGTCTCTAATCAATATGAACATTAAAATATAAATATTTGTAGCGTCAGTTCTATGGACTTCTGATGTTTTGAAAACCAACTATCCTTCTATTATCTTCTCTTTATGGATGCTCTTCTCTTCTCTTATCTCTCTAGATGCCCTTTTGTCCTGTACACTCTCTGGATACCCTTCTGTCTTCTCTTCTCTCTGGATGCCATTCTGTCATCTCCCCTCTCTAGATGCCCTTCTGATCTCTCCTCACACTAAAATCTCTTCTGTCTTCTCACCTCCCTGGATGACCTTCTGTCTTCTCTCTCTGCATGCCCTTCTGTTTTCACCTCTCTATGGATGCCCTTCTGTCTTCTCCTCTCTCTGGATGATCCTCTGTTTGATCATCACTCTGCATGCCCTTCTGTTCCCTCTTTGTATTTAAGATCTTCTGTTCTCTCCTCTCCGGGGATGCCCTTCTGTCTTCTCCTCTCTCTGGATGCCCTCTTATCCTCTCCTCTCTCTGGATGCCCTTCTATTCTTTCCTCTAAATGGATGCCTTTCTGTATTCTCTTCTTTCTGGATGACCTTCTGTCCTCGCTTCTCTTTGGATGCCCTTCTGTTTTCTCCTCTCTCTGGATGCCCTACTGTTCTCTACTCTCTCTAGATTCTCTTCTGTCCTCTCATCTCTCTTAATGCCCTTCTGTTTTCATCTCTCTCTGGATAATCTTCTGTTCTCTTATCTCTCTGGATTCCCTTCTGTTCTCTCTTCTCTGTGGATGCTATTTTGTTCTCTCATCTCTCTGGATGCCCTAGCATCATCTCCTCTCTCTGGATGACCTTCTGTCTCCTATTCTCTCTGGATTCCCTTCTGTCCTTTCATCTCTTTGATGCCCTTATGTTTTCTCCTCTCTCCAGATGCTCTTATGTCCTCTCCTCTCTCTGGATGCCCTTCTGTCTTCTCCTCTCTCTGGATGCCCTTCTATCTTCTCTTCTCTCTAGATGCCCTTCTGTCCTCTCCTCTCTCTAGATGCCCTTCTGTCTTCTCCTCTCTCTGGCTTCCCTTCTGATCTCTCCTCTCTCTGGATGCTCTTCTGTCCTCTCATCTCTCTGGATGCCCTTCTGTCTTCACCTCTCTCTGGATGCCCTTTTGTTTTCACCTTTCTATCGATGCCCTTCTGCCTTCTCCTTTCTCTTGATGCACTTCTGTTCTGTCCTCTCTCTGGATGTCCTTCTATTATTTTCTATCTAAGGATGTTCTTCCGTTCTCTTATCTCTCTGAATGCCCTTTTGTCTGCTCCTCTCTCTAGATGTCCTTCTGTCTTCTCCTCTCTATGCATCCCCTCCTGTTCTCTCCTTTCTCTAGATTCTCTTCTGTCCTCTCATCTCTCTGGATACACTTCTGATCTTTTCTCTCTCTGGATGTCCTTCTCTCATCTCATCTCTCACAATCCCTTCTGTTATCTCCTGTCTCTGGATTCCCTTCTGTTCTCTCCTCTCATTTGAATCTCTTCTTTTCTCTCATCTCCCAGGATGACCTTCTGTCTTCTCCTCTCTCTGGGTACCCTTCTGTTTTCACCTCTCTATTGATGACCTTCTGTCTTCTCATCTTCTCCCTTCTCTGGATGCCCTCTTGTCCTCTCCTCTCTCTGGATGCCCTTCTATTCTCTTCTTTCTGGATGTCCTTCTGTCTTCTTTCTGGATGCCCTTCTGTTCTCTCTTCTCTCCCGATACTCTTCTGTTCTCCCCTCTCTGTGGATTCCCTTCAGTACTCTTGTCTCTCTGTATGCCCTTCTATTCTCTCCTCTCTCTATGCACTTCTGTTCTCTCATCTCTCTAGATGCCCTTCTTTTCTCTCCTCTTTCTGGATGACCTTATATCTCTCTTCTCTTGGGATGCCCTTCTTTTCTCTCCTCTCAGTGGTTGCCCTTCTGTCCTCTCATCTCTCTGGATGCCCTTCTATTATTTTCTCACTATGGATGCCTTTTTGTTTTCTCATCTCTCTGGATGCCCTTCTGTCTTCTCTTCTCGCTGGATGCCCTTCTGTTCTCTTATCTCACTGGATGATCTTCTCTTCTTGCATCTCTCTGGATGCCCTTCTGATCTCTGCTCTCTCTGGATGCCTTTCTGTTCTCTCCACTCTCTAGATATCTTTCTGTCTTCTCCTCTCTCTGGATGCTCTTCTGTTCTCTCTTCTCTTTCTATGTGCTTCTGTTGTCCCCTCTGTGTGGATGCCCTTCTGTACTCTTCTCTCTCTGGATGGCTTTCTGTTCTCTCCTCTCTTTCTATGGCCTTCTGTTTTCTCCTCTCTCTGGATGCCCTTCATTTCTCTCATCTCTCTGGATGCCCTTCTGTCTTCTCCTCTCTCTGGATGCCCCTCTGTCCTCTCATCTTTCTGGATGCCCTTCTATTATCTTCTCACTATGGATGCCTTTTTGTTTTCTCATCTCTCTGGATGCCCTTCTGTCTTCTCTTCTCGCTGGATGCCCTTCTGTTCTCTTATCTCACTGGATGATCTTCTCTTCTTGCATCTCTCTGGATGCCCTTCTGTTCTCTCCTCTCTCAGGAAGCACTCATGTCTTCTCCTCTCTCTGGATGCGCTTCAGTCTTCTCCTCTCTCTGGATGCACTTCTGATCTCTCCTCTCTCTGGATGCCTTTCTGTTCTTTCTGCTCTCTGAATGCCCTTGTGTCTCTTCCTCTCTCTGGATGTCCTTCTGATCTCTTTTCTATATGGATGCTCTTCTGTCCTCTCATCTCTCTTGATGCTGTTCTGTCTTCTTCTGTCTCTACATAACCTACTGTTCTCTCTATCTCAAGATTCCCTTCTGTCCTTTCATATCTCTCTTGATGCCCTTCTATTACCTTCTCACTATGGATGCCTTTCTGTTTTCTCATCTCTCTGGAAGTCCTTCTGTTTTCTCTTCTCTCTAGATTCCCTTCTGTCTTCTCCTCTCTCTGTATGCCCATCTGTTCTCTCTTCTCTCTAGATTCTCTTCTATCCTCTCATCTCTCTGGATGCCCTTCTGTTCTCTAATCTCACTGTATGATCTTCTCCTCTTGCATCTCTCTGGATGCCCTTCTGTTCTCTCCTCTCTCTAGATTCTCTTCTCTCCTGTCATCCCTTTGGATGCCCTTCTGTTCTTTTCTCTCTCTGGATGATCCTCGGTTCTCTCATCTCTCTGGATTCCCTTGTGTCCTCTCCTCTCCCTGGATGCCCTTCTGTCTTATACTCTATCTGGATGCCCTCTTGTCCTCAGCTCACTCTGGATGCCCTTCTATTCTCCCTCTCTCCGTATGCCTTCTGTCTTCTCTTCTCTCTGCATGCCCTTCTGTTTTCACCTCCCTATGAATGGCTTTCTGTCTCCTCATCTCTCTACATGCCCTTCACTTTTCTCCTCTCTCTAGATTCCCTTCTGTCCTCTCATATGTCTAGATGAGCTTCTTTTCTCTTCTCTCTATGGATGCTCTTGTGTTCTCTCATTTCTCTGTATGCCCTTCTGTCCTCTCCTCTCTCTGGATGCCCTTCTGTCTTCTATTTTCTCTGGATTCCCTTCTGTCCTCTCCTCTCTATGGATGCCCTTCTGTTTTCTCCTCTCTCCCGATGCTCTTCTGTTCTCCCCTCTCTGTGGATGGACTTCAGTACTATTCTCTTTCTGTATGACATTCTATTCTCTCCTCTCTCTCTATGCCCTTCTGTTCTCTCCTCTCCTGGATGCCTTTCTTTTCTCTCCTCTCTCTGTATGCCATTCTGTTCTCTCCTCCATCTCTATGCCCTTCTTTTCTCACCTCTCTGTGGATGCCCTTCAGTACTATTCTCTTTCTGTATTCCCTTCTGTTCTCTCCTCTCTCTTTATATCCTTCTGTTCTCTCCTCTCTCTGGATGCCCTTCTGTTCTCTCCTCTCTCCAGATGACTTTCTGTCCTCTCCTCTCTCTGGATGCCATTCTGTCTTCTATTCTCTCTGGATGCCCTTCTGTTCTCTTCTCTTTGGATGCCTTTCTGTGCTCACCTCTCTCTGGATGCCCTTCTGTTCTCTCCTCTCTCCAGAAGATCTTCTGGCCTCTCCTCTCTCTGGATGTCATTCTGTCCACTCCTATCTCTGGATGCCCTTCTGTCCTGTCCTCTCTCTGGATGCCCCTTTGATCTCTCCACTCTCCGGATGCTCTTCTGTCTTCTAATCTCTCTGGATGCCTTCTGTATTATCCTCTCTCTGGATTCTCTTCTGTTTTCAGCTCTCTATGGATGCCATTCTATCTTCTACTCTCACTACATGCCCTTCTGTTCTTTCATATCTCTAGATTCCCTTCTGTCCTCTCATCTCTCTGGATGCCCTTTTATTATAGTCTTTCTATGGATGCTCTTCTGTTTTCTCATCTCTCTGGATGCCCTTGTGTTCTCTCCTCTCTCTCGGGATGCCCTTCTGTTCTCTCCTCTCTGAGGATGCCCTTCTGTCCTCTCCTCTCTTTATGCCCTTCTGTCTTCTTCTCTCTCTGGATCCCCTTCTGTTCTCTTCTCTATGGATTCCCTCCTGTCTTTACTCTCTGTGGATGCCCCTTAAGTCCTCTCCTTTCTCTGGATGCTATTCTGTTCTCTCCATTTTCTGTATGACATTCTGTTCTCTCCTCTCTCTCGATGCCCTTCTGTCCTTTCTTCTCTCTGGATGCCCTTCTCTCTTCTCCACTCTCTGGTTGCCCTTCTGTTCTCTCCTAATTCTGGAGGCCCTTCTGTCTTGTTGTCTCTCTGGATGCCCTTGGGTCTTCTCCTTTTTCTAGATGCCCTTCTATTCTCTCTTCTCTCTGGATTCCCTACATTCCTCTCCTCTCACTGGATACCATTTGTTCTCTCATTTCTCTAATTGGCCTTGTGTCCACTAGACTCTCTGGATGCTCTTCTGTTCTCTCATCTCTCTGGATGCCCTTGTGTCTTCTCTTCTCTCTTGATGTCCATCTGTCCTCTCTTCTCTCTAGATGCCCTTCTGTCTTCTCCTCTCTCTGGATGCCCTTCTGTTTTCTCTTCTCTCTAGATTCTCTTCTGTCCTCTCGTCTCTCTGGATGCCCTTCTGTTCTCTTCTCTCTCTGGATGATCTTCTGTTCGCTCATCTCTCTGCATGCCCTTCTGTTCTCTCCTCTCAGTGGATGCCATTCTGTTCTCTCCTTTTTCTGGATGCCCTTCTGTCCTTTACTCTCTCTGGGTTCCCTTCTGTTTTTATCTCTCCATGGATACCCTTCTGTCTTCTCCTCTCTCTACATGACCTTCTGTTCTCCCCTATCACTAGATTCCCTTCTGTCCTCTCATTTCTCTGAATGTCTTTCTATTATCTTCTCTCTATCGATGCTCTTCTGTTTTCTCATCTCTCCGGATGCTCTTTTGTCCTCTCCTCTCTCTGGATGCCCTTTGGGTCTCTCCTCTGAGGATGCTATTCTTTTCTCTTCACTCTCTGTATTCCCTTCTGTTTTCTCATCACTCCAGATGCCTTTCTGTCCTCTTTTCTCTCTGGATGCCCTTCTGTGTTCTCTACACTCTGGATGCCCTTCTGTTCTCTCCTTACTGGGGAGGCCATTCTGTCCTCTCCTCTCTCTGGAAGCCCTTGGGTGTTCTCCTTTTTCTGGATTCCATTATGTTTTCTCCTCTCGCTGAATGGCCTTATGTCCTCTTTTTTTCTCTGGATGCCCTTCTGGCCTCTACTCTCTCTGGATTCCCTACTGTTCTCTCCTCTATCCAAATGCCGTTCTGTATTCTCCTCTCTCTGTATGCCCTTTTGTATTCTCTCTCTGGAGGCCCTTCTGTTTTCTCCTCACTCTGGAGGCCCTTCTATCCTCTCCTCTCTCTGGATGCCCTTCGGTACTCTCATTTCTATGGATGCCCTTCTGTCTTCTCCTTCTTCTGGATGACCTTCTCCACTCTCTGTATGCCCTTGAGTTCTTGCCTCTATTTGGATTCCCTTGTGTATTCTTCTCTCTCTGTATGCCCTTCTGTCTTCTCCTCTCTCTGGAGGCCCTTCTGTCCTTTCCTCTCTCTCCGTGACCTTCTGTCCACTCTTCTCTCTGTATGCTTTTCAGTCTTCTCCTCTCTCTCTGGATGACCTTCTGTTCTCTCCTCTATCCGGATGCCCTTCTGTATTCTCCTCTCTCTGTATGCCCTTCTGTCTTCTCCTCTCTCCAGATGGCCTTCTGTTCTCTCTTCTCTCTGAATGCCTTTCTGTCTTCTCCACTCTCTGGATGCCCTTCTGTTCTCTCCTCACTCTCGAGGCCCTTCTGTCCTCTCCTCTCTCTGGATGGCATTATGACCTCTCCTTTCTCTGGATGCCCTTCTGTACTCTCCTCTCTCTTGATGCCCTTCTGTCCTCTCATCTCTCTATATGACCTTCTGTAGTCTCCTCTCTCTGGATGCCCTTCTGTATTCTCCACTCTCTATATGACCTTATGTCTTCTCCTCTCTCTGGATGCCCTTCTGTCCTCTCCTATTTTAGATGGCCTTCTTTCCTCTCATTTCTCTGGATGCCCTTCTGTTCTCTCCTCTCTCTAGATTCTCTTGTGTCCTCTCATTTCTCTGGTTGCCCTTCTTTTCTCTCTTCTACCCGGATGATCTTCTGTTCCCTCATCTTTCTGTATGGCCTTGTGTCTTCTCTTCTCTCAGGATGTCCTTCTGTCCTCTCTTCACTCTGGATGCCCTTCTGTCTTCTCCTCTCTCTGGATACCCTTCTGTTCTCTCCGTTCTCTAGTTTCTCTTCTGTCCTCTCATCTCTCTGAATGCCCTTCTGTTCTTTTCTCTCTCTGAATGTTCTGTTCTCTCATCTCTCTGGATGCCCTTGTGTCCTCTCTTCTCCCTGGATATGCTTCTGTCTTCTATTCTCTCTGTATCCCCTTCTATCCTCTCCTCTTTTTGGATGCCCTTCTGTTTTCTCCTCTCTCCTGATGCTCTTCTGTCCTCTCCTCTCTTTGGATTCCCTCTGTCATCTTCTCTCTCCTGATGCTCTTCTTTTCTCCCCTCTCTGTGGATGCCCTTCTTTACACTTCTCTCTATGGATGCCCTTCTGTTTTCTCCTCTCTTTCTATGTCCTTATGTTCTCTCCTCTCTCTGGATGCCTTTCTGTTCTCTCCTCTCTCCTGATGCTCTTCTGTCTTCTCATCTCTCTGAATGCCCTTCTGAACTCTCCTCTCTATGAATGTTCTTATGTCCTCTCATCTCTCTTGATGCCCTTCTGTCTTCTCCTCTCTCTGGATGTCCTTCTGTTCTCACCTCTCTATAGTTGAACTTCTGTCTTCTCCTCTCTCTACTTGCCCTTCTGTTCTCTCCTATCTCAAGATTTCCTTCTGTCCTCTCATCTCTCTGGATGCCCTTCTATTATCTATTCACTATGGATGCTCTTCTGTTCTCTCATCTCTCTGGATGCGCTTGTGTCCTCTCCTCTCTGTGGATGCCCTTCTTTTCTCTCCTCTCTCTGGATGCCATTCTGTCTTATCTTCTTTCTGGATGCCTTTCTGTCTTCTCCTCTCTCTGTATGCCTTTCTGTTCTCTCTTCTCTCTAGATTCTCTTCTGTCCTCTCATCTCTATGGATGCACTTATGCTCTATTATATCACTGGATGATCTTCTGTTCTCTTCTCTCTGGATGCCCTTCTGTTCTCTCCTCTCTGTGGATGCCCTTCTTTTCTCTCCTCTCTCTGGATGCTTTTCTGTCTTCTCCTCTCTCTGGATGCCTTTCTGTTCTCTCCTCTCTCTGGATGACTTTCTGTCCTCTCCTCTGTCTGGATGCCCTTCTGTCTTCTCTCTCTGGATGCCCTTCTGTTCTATCCTCTCTCTTGATGACTTTCTGTCCTCTCCTCTTTCTGGATGCCCTTCTGTCTTCTCCTCTCTCTGGATGCCCTTCTGTTCTCTTCTCTTTGGATGCCTTGTTGTGCTCACCTCTCTTTGGATGCCCTTCTGTTCTATCCTCTCTCCGGATGCTTTTCTGTTCTCTCTTGTCTTTGGATGGCCTTCTGTCTTCTCCTCTCTCTGGATCCACTTTTGTTCTGTCCTCTCTCTGGATGCCCTTCTGATTGCTTCTGTCTCCGGATGTCCTTCTATCGTCTTCTCTCTCTCGATGCCCTTCTGTCTTCTCCTCTCTGTGGTTGCTCAACTATTCTCTCCTGTCTCACGATGCCATTATGTCTTCTCCTCTCTCTGGATGCCCTTCTGTTCTCTATCTCTCTGGATGCCCTTCTGTTTTCTCCTCTCTACAGATAACATTCTGTTCTATCCTCTCTTCGGATGACTTTCTGTCCTCTCCTCTTTCTGGATACCCTTCTGTCTTCTCCTCTCTCTGGATGACCTTCTGTTCTATCCTCTCTCCGGATACTCTTCTGTTCTCTCCTCTCTCTGGATGTTCTTCTGTCCTCACCTCTCTCTGAATGCCATTCTGTCCTCTCCTATCTCTGGATGCCTTCTCTACTCTCCTCTCTATGGATGTCCTTCTGTACTCTAATCTCTCTGGTTGCCATTTTCTTCTCTTTACTTCTCTCCATGGATTCTTGCCTGTAATCTCATCTCTCTGGATGCTGTTCTGTTCTCTCCTTTTTCTCTGAATGCCCTTCTACATTCTCCTTTCTCTGGATGCCCTTCTGTCTTCACTGCTCTCTGGATGCCCTTCTGTTCCCTTGTCTCCCAGGATGCCCATATTTCCTCTCTTCTATCTAGATGTCCTTCTGGCCGCTCCTTTCTCTGCATGCCCTTCTTTCCTCTTCTATCTCTGAATGCCCTTTTTTCTTCTCCTCTCTCTGGATGACCTTCTATCTTCTCCTCTCTATAGATCCCCTTCTGTTCTTTCTTCACTCTGGATGCCCTTCTGTCCTCTCCTCTCTCTGGATTCCCTTCTGTCTTCCCCTCTCTCTGGATGCCATTCTGTCTTCTCCTCTCTCTGAATGACATTCTGTTTTCACCTCTCTATGGATGCACTTCTGTCTTTTCCTTTCTCTAGATGCATTTCTGTTCTCTCTTCTCTCTGGATGCCCTTCTATTATCTTCTCTCTATATATGCTCTTCTGTTCTCTTATTTCTCTGGATGCCCTTTTGTCCTCTCCTCTCTCTGGATGCCATTCTGTTCTCTTCTCTGGATGCCCTTGTGCCTTCTCCTCTCTCTACATGCCCTTCTGTTCTCTCCTAGCAATATATTCTCTTCTGTCCTATCATCTCCCTGTATGCCCTTATGTCTTCTCCTCTCTCTGGATGCCCTTCTGTTTTCACCTCTCTATGGATGCCCTTTTGTCTTCTCCTCTCTCTGGATGATCTTCTGTTTGCACATCTGTCTGCATGCCCTTCTGTCCTCTCCTCTCTATGTAAGATCTTCTGTTCCCTCATCTCTCTGGATGCCCTTGTGTCCTCTATTCTCATTGGATGCCCTTCTGTCCTCTCTTATCTCTGAATGCCCTTCTGTCTTCTATACTCTCTGGATGCCATTCTGTTCTCTCCTCTCTCCGGATGTACTTCTGTCCTCTCCTCTCTCTGCATGCCCTTCTGTCTTCTATTCTCTCTGGATGCCCTACTTTTCTGTCCTCTCTCTGGATGCCCTTCTGTTTTCTCCTCTCTCCGGATTCCGTTATGACTTCTCCTTTCTCTAGAGGCCCTTTGGTCATTTCCTGTCTCTGGATGCTCTTATGTATTCTCCTGTCTCTGGCTGTCTTTCTGTCCTCTCCTCTCCTTTGATGCCCTTTTGTTCTCTCCTCTCCCCATATGCCCTTATGTCTTCTCCTCTCACTGGATGCCCTTTGGTCTTCTCCTCGATCTGAATGCCTTTATGTTCTCTCCTCATTCTGGATGCTGTTATGTCTTCTCCTCTCTATGTATGCCCTTCTGTCATCTATCTCTCTGCATTCCATTCTGTTTTCTCCAACTCCAGATACCCTTCTGTTCTCTCCTCTCTTCAAATGCCCTTCTGTCCTCTATCCTAACTCCAGATACGCTTCTGTTCTGTCCTCTCTCCAAATGCCCTTCTGTCCTCTCCTCTCTCTGGATGCCCTTCTCTCTTCTCCACTCTCTGGATACCCTTCTGTTCTCTCCTCTATCTGGATGCCCTTTTGTTTTCTCATCACTCCAAATGCTCTTCTGTCCTCTCCTCTTGGATGCCCTTCTATCTTCTCCTCTCTCTGCATCCCCTTCTGTTCTCTCTTCTCTGTCTAAGCCCTTCTGTTCTCTCCTCTCTCTGGATGCCCTTCTGTTCTCTTCTAAATCTGGATTCCCTACTGTAATATCCTCTATCTAGAAGCCCTTCTGTCTTCTCCTCTCTCTGGATTAACTTCTGTTCCCTCTTCGCTCTGGATGCCCTTCTATTATATTCTCTCTATGGATGCTCTTCTGTTCTCTTATCTCACTGGGTGTCCTTTTGTCCTCTATTCTCTCTGGATGCCCTTCTGTCTTCTCCTCTCTCTGGATGCCCTTCTGCTCTCTCCTCTCTTTATGTTCTCTTCTGTCCTCTCATGTTTCAGGATGCCCTTCTGTTCTCTTCTCTCTCTGGATGATCTTCTGTTCTCTCATCTCTCTGGATGCCCATCTGTTCTTTCCTCTCTATGGATGATCTTCTCTTCTCTCATCACTCTAATTGGCATTCTGACTTCTCTTCTCTCTGGAAGGTCTTCTGTTCTCTCTTCTCTCTGGATGCCCTTGTGTCTCTTGATTTCCTTCTGTTCTCTCATATCTCTGCTTGCCCTTCTGTTGTCTCCTCTCTCTGGATGCCCATCGGTACTCTACTCTCTCTAGATTTTCCTCTGTCCTCTCATCTCTCTAGATGCCCTTCTGTTCTCTTCTCTCTTTGGATGATATTCTGTTCCCTCATCTATTTGAATGCCCTTCTGTTCTCTCATCTATCTGGATACCCTTCTGTTCTCTCCTCTCTCTGGATGCCCTTCTTTCCTCTCCTCTCTCTAGATGCCTTTCTATCTTATCCTCTCTCTGAATCCCCTTCTGTTGTCTTCTCTCTGGATGCCCTTCTGTCCTTTCCTCTCTCAGGATGCCCTTCTGTTCTCTTCTTTCTGGATGCCCTTCTGTCTTCTACTCTCTGTGGATACGATTATTTCTTCTCCTCTCTCTGGATGCTCCTCTGTTCTATCAACTCTCTGTATGCCCTACTGTTCTCTCCTCTTTCCAGATGCCCTTCTGACCTCTCTTCTCTCTGGATGCCCTTCTGTCTTCTCCACTCTCTGGATACCTTTCTGTTCTATCCTCTCTCCCGATGCTCGGCTGTTCTCCCCTCTCTGTGGATGCCATTCAGTACTCATCTCTCTATGTATGTGATTCTGTTCACTCCTCTCTCTCTATGCCCTTCTTTCCTCTCCTCTCTCTGGATGACCTTCTTTCCTCTCCGCTCTCTGGATGCCCTTCTGTATTCTTCTTTCTCTGGATGCCCTTCTGTTCTCTCCTCTCTCCGGATGCCCTTATGTCTTCTCCTCTCTATGGATGCCCTTCGGACTTCTCCTCTATTTGGATGACCTTTGGATCTCTAGTCTCTCCGGATGCTCTTATGTCATCTCATCTCTCTGGATGTCCTTCTGTCCTCTCTTCACTCTGGATGCCATTCTGTAATCTCTTCTCTCTGGATCAACTTCTAGTCTCTACTCTCTCTGGATGCCCTTCTGTCCTCTCCTCTCTCTGGATGCCCTTCTGTACTCTCCAATCTCTGAATGCCCTTCTGTCATCTTCTCTCTCTGGATTTCCTTCTGTCCTCTCATATCTCTGCTTGCCTTTCTGTTCTCTTCTCTCTATGGAGGCTTTTCTGTTCTCTCATCCCTCTGGATGCCATTCTGTTCCCTCCTCTATCTGGATGTCCTTCTGTTTTCTCCTCTCTCTGGATGCCCTTTGGTACTCTCCTCTCTCTAGATTTTCTTCTTTTCCCTCATCTCTCTGGATGCCCTTCTGTTCTCTAATCTATTTGGATGCCCTTCTGTTCTCTCATCTATCTGGATGCCCTTCTGTTCTCTTCTCTCTGGATGCCCTTCTGTCCTCTCCTCTCTCTGGATGCCTTTCAGTTCTCTTCTCCCTGGATGCCCTTCTGTGTTCTACTCTCTGTGGATGCCCTTATGTCCTCTCCTCTCTCTGGATGCTCCTCTGTTCTCTCAACACTCTATATGCCCTTCTGTTCTCTCCTCTTTCCAGTTGCCCTTCTGTCCTCTCTTCTTTCTGGATGCCCTTCAGTCTTCTCTACTCTCTGGATGCCTTTCTGTTCTATCCTCTCTCCAGAAGCTCAGCTGTTCTCCCCTCTCTGTGGATGCCATTAAGTACTCTTCTCTCTCTGTATGCGATTCTGTTCTCTCCTCTCTCTCTCTCTCTCTCTCTCTCTCTCTCTCTCTCTCTCTCTCTCTCTCTCTCTCTCTCTCTCTCTCTATGCCCTTCTGTTTTCTCTTCTCTCTGGATGCGCTTCTTTCCTCTTCTCTCTCTGGATGCCCTTCTGTCTTCTCCTCTCTCTGGATGCCCTTCTGTTCTCTCCTCACTCCGGATGCCTTTCTGTCCTCACCTCTCTCTAGATTCCTTTCTGTCTTTTCCTCTCTCTGGATGCTCTTCTTTTCTCTTCTCTCTGATGCCCTTTTGCGCACCACTCTCTGGATGCCCTTCTGTCTTCTCCTCTCTGAATCCACTTCAGTCCTCTCCTCTCTCTGGATTCCCTTCTATTATCTTCTCTCTATGGATGCTCTTTTGATCTCTTATCTCTCTGGAAGCCCATTTATCCTCTCCTCTACATGGGTGCCCTTCTGTCTTCTCTTTTCTCTGGATGCCCTTCTGTTCTCTCCTCTCTCTAGATTCTCTTTTGTCCTCTCATCTCTCTGGATGCCCTTCTGTTCTCTTCTCTCTCTGGATGATCTTTTGTTCGCTCATCTCTCTGCATGCCCTTTTGTTCTCTCCTACCTATGGAAGATCCTCTCTTCTCTCATATCTCTCTCAATGCCCTTGTGTCCTCTCTTCTCCCTGGATGCCCTTCTGTATTCTCCTCTCTCTGGATGCCCTCTTGTCCTCTGCTCTATCTGGATGCACTTCTATTCTCTCCTCTCTCTCTTCTCTTCTCTCTGCATGCCCTTCTGTTTTCACATCTCTATGAATGGCTTTCTGTAGTCTCATCTCTCTACATGCCCTTCACTTTTCTCCTCTGTCTAGATTCCCTTCTGTCCTCTCATCTCTCTAGATGAGCTTCTGTTCTCTTCTCTCTATGGATGCTCTTCTGTTCTCTCCTCTCTCTGTATGCACTTGTGTCCTCTCCTCTCTCTGGATGGCCTTCTGTCTTCTCTTTCCTTTGGATGCCCTTCTGTCTTCTCCTCTCTCTGGATGCCCTTCTGTCTTCTCCGCTATCTGGATGCCCTTCTGTCCTCTCCTCTCTCTGTATGCCCTTCTGTCTTCTCCTCTATCTGGATGCCCTTCTGTCCTCTCCTCTCTCTGTATGCCCTTCTGTCTTCTGCTCTCTCTGAATGCACTTTTGTTCACTCATATCTCTGTATGCCCTTATTTACTCTCTTTTATCTGGATGCTCTTCTGTTCAATCCTGCCTCTGGATGTCCTTTTGTCCTCTGCTATCTCAGGACGCCCTTCTGTCTTCTCCTCTCTCTGGATGACCTTCTGTTCTCTCCTGTCTCTGGATGCCCTTCTGTCCTCTCCTCTCTCTGAATGCCCTTCTGTCTTCTCCTCTCTCTGATGCCCTTCTGTTCTCTCCTCTCTTCGAATGCCTTCTCTCCTCTCCTCTCCTCTCCTCTCCTCTCCTCTCCTCTCCTCTCCTCTCCTCTCCTCTCCTCTCCTCTCCTCTCCTCTCCTCTCCTCTCTTCTCTCTGAATGCCCTTCTGTCCTCTCCTCTCTTGGGATGTCCTTATGTCTTCTCCTGTCTCCTGATGCCTTCTGTCCTATCCTCTCTCTGGATGTTTTTCTGTTCTATCCTCTTTTTGGATGCCCTTCTGTTCTCTTTTATCTCCGGGTCTACTTCTGTCCTCTACTCTCTGGATGCCCTTCTGTACTCTCTTATCTTTTGTTGCCCTTCTGTTCTCTTAGTGCTATGAATGCTTTCTTGTTCTCTTATGGCTCTTGATGCCCTTCCATTCTCTCCTCTTTCTGGAAGCACTTCTCTTCTCTCCTCTCTCTGGATGCCCTTCTCTTCTCTCCTCTCTCTGGATCCCCTTCTGTTCTCTCCTCTCTCTGGATGCCCTTCTGTCCTCTCCTCTTCCTGGATGCCCTTCTGTCCTCTCCTTTCTTGGGATGCCCTTTTGTCTTCTCCTGTCTCCAGATGCCCTCTTTCTTATCCTCTCTCTGGATGCCCTTCTATTCCATCCTCTTCTGGATGTTTTTCTGTCTTCTCCTCTGTCTATATGCTGTTCTATCCTCTTCCCTCTCTCGATGCACTTCTGTATTCTCCTCTCTTTGGGTGCCCTTCTGTTCTCTCCTCTGTCGAGATGAACTTTCTGCTCCTATCTCTGAATGTTCTTCTGTTCTCCCATCTCTCTGGATGCCCTTCTGTCTTCTCCTCTCTCTTGATAACCTTCTTTCTTCTCTCTGTGGATGCTCTTCTGTTCCCTCCTCTGTCTCGATGACCTTCTTTCTGCTCCTCTCTCTGGATGTGCTTCTCTTTTCTCCTCTCTCTGGATCATTTTCTGTTCTCTGCAGGCTCAGGATGCCCTTCTGCCCTCCCTCTCTTTGGATGCCTTTCTGTTCTCACCTCTCTCCAGATGCCCTTCTGTCCTCTGCTCTCTCTGTATGCCCATCTGTTTTCTCGTATCTTGGATGCTCTTATGGACACTCTTCTATCTGGATGCCCTTCTCTCAACTCCTCTCTCGGGATGTCATTCTGTCTTCTCATCTCTCAGGATTTCCTTCTGTTATCTCCTCTCTCTGGATGTCCTTCTGTCTTCTCCTTTCTCTGGATGCCCTTCTGTCCTCTCTTCTCTCTGGATGCCCTTCTGCCCTCTCCTCTCTTGATATGCCCTTATGTCTTCTCCTGTCTCTGGATGCCTTCTGTCCTATCCTCTCTAGGGATGCCATTCTGTTCTGTCCTATCTCTGGAAGCCTTTCTGTCTTCTCCTCTCCCTGGATGCCCTTCTGCTCTCTCCTCTCTCTGGATGCCCTTGTGTCCTCTCCTCGCTCTGTATTACCTTCTGTCCTTTCATATCTTTGGTTGCCCTTCTATTCTCTTCTCTCAATGGATGCTTTCCTGTTCTCTTATCTCTCTGGATGCCATTGTGTCCTCCCCTCACTCTGGATGCCCTTCTGTTTATTCTTCTCTTTGGATGCCCTTCTGTCCTCTCCACTCTATGGATGCCCTTCTGTTCTCTCCTCTCTCTGGATGCCCTTCTGTTCTCTCTTTTCTCTGGATGCCATTCAGTCATCTGCTCTCACTGGATGCCCTTCTGTTCTCTCCTCTAACTGGATGCCCTTATTTACTCTCTTCTATCTGGATGCCCTTCTGTCAGATCCTCTCTCCGGATGTCCTTCTCTCCTCTCATCTCACTAGATTCCCTTCTGTTCTCTCCTCTCTGGATGGCCCTCTGTCTTCTCTTCTCTCTCTATGCCCTTCTGTTCTCTCCTCTCTCTGGATGCCATTCCGTCTTCTTCTCTTTCTGGATGTCCTTCTGTTAACTCATGTCTCTGTATGCCCTAATTCACTCTCTTCTATCTGGATGCCCTTCTGTTCGCTCCTGTCTCCGGATGTCCTTCTGTCCTCTCCTATCTCTGGATGCCCTTCTGCCTTTTCCCCTCTCTGGATGCCCTTCTGTTCCTCCTCTCTCTGGATGCCCTTGGGTCCTCTCCTCTCTCTGGATGCCCTTCTGTCCTCTCCTCTCTTGGAATGCCCTTAAGTCTTCTCCTGTCTCTGGATGCCCTCTTTCCTATCCTCTCTCTGGATGCGCTTCTGTTCTATCCTATTTCCGGATGCCCTTCTGTTCTCTCCCATTTCCGGGTGTACTTCTGTCCTCTACTCTCTTTATGCCCTTCTGTCCTCTACTCTCTCTGGATTCCCTTCCATCCTAACATATCACTGGTTGCCCTTCTGTTCTCTTCTTTCTATGAATGCTCTCCTGTTCTCTCAACTCTCTGAATGCCCTTCTGTTCTCTCCTCTCTATAGCTTTTCTTTTGTCCTCTCATGTCTCTGGATCCCCTTCTGTTCTCTTCTCTCTATTGAAGATCTTCTGTTTCCTCCTCTCCTGGATGCCCTACTGTTCCATCCTCTTCTGGACGTTTTTCTGTCATCTCCTATCTCTGTATGCCGTTCTGTCCTCTCCTCTCTCCTGATGTCCTTCTGTCCCATCATCTTTCACTATTCCCTTCTGTTATCTAATCTCTCTGGATGCCCTTCTCTCTTCTCCTTTCCCTGGATGCCCTTCTGTCCTCTCCTCTCTCTGGATGCCCTTCTGTCCTCTCCTCTCTCGATATGCCCTTATGTCTTCTCCTGTTTCCGGATGCCCTCTGTCCTATCCTCTCTCTGGATGCCCTTCTGATCTATCCTTTCTTTGGATGCCCTTCTGTTCTCTCCTATCTCTGGGTCTACTTCTGTCCTCTACTCTCTGGATGCCCTTCTGTCCTCTCTTATCTCTGGTTGCCCTTCTTTTCTCTTAGTTCTATGAATGCTCTCTTGTTCTCTCCTCTCTCTGGATGCCCTTCTGTCCTCTCCTCTCTCTGGATGCCCTTCTGTACTCTCCTCTCTTGTGATGCCATTATGTCTTCTCCTGTCTCCAGATGTCCTCTGTCCTCTCGTCTCACTGGATGCGATTCTATTCTATCCTCTCACCGGATGGTATTCTGTTCTCTCCCATTTCCGGATGTACTTCTGTCCTCTACTCTCTGGATGCCCTTTTGTAATCTACTCTCTCTGGATTCCCTTCTGTCCTCTCATATCTCTGGTTGCCCTTCTGTTCTCTTCTTTCTATGAATGATCTCCTGTTCTCTCATCTCTCTGGATGCCCTTCTGTTCTCTCCTCTCTCTGGATGCCTTTCTGTATTCTCCTCTCTCTGTATGCCCTTCTGTCCTCTCCTCACTCCAGATGCCCTTCTGTACTCTCCACTCTCTGAATGCCCTTATGTCCTCTCCTCTCTGGATTACCTTCTGCCCTCTCATATCTCTGGTTGCCATTCTGTTCTCTCCTCTCTCTGGATGCCGTTCATTCCTCTCCTCTCTCTGGATACCCTTCTGTTCTCTCCTCACTCCAGATGCCTTTCTATCCTCTCCTCTCTCTAGATGCCTTTCTGTATTCTCCTCTCTCTGGATCCCCTTCTGGTCTCTCCTCTCTCTGGATGTCCTTCTGTCTTCTCCACTCTCTGGATGTCTTTTGTTGTCTCCTTTCCCTGGATGCCCTTTTGTCTTCTCCTCTCTCTGGATGCACTTCTGTCCTCTCCTCTCTTTGGATGCCCTTCTGTACTCTCCTCTCTCTGAATGCCCTTCTGTACTCTCCTCTCTCTGAATGCCGTTCTGTCCTCTCCTATCTCTGGATTTCTTTCTGGACTCTCATATCTCTGGTTGCCCTTCTGTTCTCTTCTCTCTATGGATGCTTTCCTGTTCTCTCATCTCACTGGATGCCCTTATGTTTCCTCCTCTCTCTGGATGCCCTTGTGTTTTCTCCTCTCTCTGGATACCCTTCGGTACTCTCCTCTCTCTAGATTTTCTTCTGTAATCTCATTTGTCTAGATGCCCTTCTGTTCTCTTCTCACTCCGCATGCTTTTCTGTCCTCTCCTGTCTCTAGATGCCTTTCTGTCTTTTCCTCTCTCTGGATGCTCTTCTGTTCAATTCTCTCTATGGATGCTTTCCTGTTCTCGCATCTTACTGGATGCCCTTCTGTTCCCTCCTCTCTCTGGATGCCATTCTGTCCTCTCCTCTCCTGCGATGCCCTTATGTCTTCTCCTGTCTCCGGATGCCCTCTGTCCTATCCTCTCTCTCGATGCCGTTCTGTCCTCTCATCTCTTGGGATGCCCTTAAGTCTTCTCCTGTCTCTGGATGCCCTCTGTCCTATCCTCTTTCTGGATGCAGTTCTGTTCTCTCCCATTTTCGGGTGTACTTCTGTCATCTACTCTCTGGATGCCCTTCTGTCCTCTACTCTTTGGATGCCCTTCTGTCCTCTCCTCTCTCTGGATGCCCTTCTGTACTCTCCACTCTCTGAAAGCCCTTCTGTCTTTTCCTCTCTCTGGATTTCCTTCTGTCCTCTAATATCTCTAGATTCCCTTCTGTTCTCTTCTCTCTCTGGATGATCTTCTCTTCTCTCATCTATCTGGATGGCCTTCTGTTCTCTCTTCTCTCTGGATGTCCTTCTGTTTTTTCCTCTCTCTGGATGCCCTTCTGTTCTCTCCTCACTCCGGATGCCTTTCTGTCCTCTCCTCTCTCTGGATGTCCTTCAGTCTTCAGCTATCATTGGATGCCCTTCTGTTCTCTCATCTCTCTGGATGCCTTTATTTGCTCTCTTCTGTCTGGATGCCCATCTGTCAGATCCTCTTTCAGGATGTCCTTCTGTCCTCTCATCTCTCTGGATTGCCTTCTGTTCTCTCCTCTCTCTGGATGCCCATATGTTCCCTCCTGTCTCTGGATGCCCTTCTGTCCTCTCATCTCTTGAATGCCCTTAAGTCTTCTCCTGTCTCTGGATTCCCTCTGTCCTATCCTCTCTCTAGATGTGCTGATGTTATATCCTCTCTCTGGATGCCCTTCTGTTCTCTCCCATTTTCAGGTGTATTTCTGTCCTCTACTCTCTGGATGCCCTTCTGTCCTCTCCTCTCTCTGGATGCCCTTCTGTACTCTCCACTCTCTGAATCCCCTTATGTCCTCTCCTCTCTCTGGATTACCTTTTGTCCTGTCATATCTCTGGTTGCCCTCCTGTTCTCTACTCTCTATTGATGCTCTCCCGTTCTCTCATATTTCTGGATGCCCTTCTGTTTCCTCCTCTCTCTGGATGCTTTTCTGTTTTCTCCTCTCTCTGGATGTCTTCTGTTGTCTCTTTTGTCTGGATGCCCTTCTTTCTTCTCTTTCTGGATACCCTTCTGTCCTCTCCTCTCTCTGGATGCCCTTCTGTACTCTCCAATCTCTGAATGCCCTTCTGTCCTCTTCTCTCTCTGGATTTCCTTCTGTCCTCTCATATCTCTGCTTGCCCTTCTGTTCTCTTCTCTCTATGGATGCTTTCCTGTTCTCTCATCTCTCTGGATGCCCTTCTGTTCCCTCCTCTATCTGGTTGCTTTTCTGTTTTCTCCTCTCTCTGGATGCCCTTTCGTACTCTCCTCTCTATATATTTTCTTCTGTACTCTCATCACTCTGGATGCCCTTCTGTACTCTCCTCTCTCTGAATGCCCTTCTGTCCTCTCCTCTCTCTGGATTTCTTTCTGGACTCTCATATCTCTGGTTGCCCTTCTGTTCTTTACTCTCTATGGATGCTTTCCTGTTCCCTCCTTTATCTGGATGCCCTTGTGTTTTCTCGTCTCTCTGGATGCCCTTTGGTACTCTCCTCTCTCTAGATTTTCTTCTGTAATCTCATTTGTCTGGATGCCATTCTGTTCTCTTCTCTCTCTGTATGATCTTCTGTTCTCTCATCTATCTGGATGTCCTTCTGTTTCCTCCTCTCTCTGGATGCCCTTCTTTCCTCTCCTCTCTCTGGATGCCCTTCTGTTCTCTCCTCACTCCGTATGCCTTTCTGTCCTCTCCTCTCTCTAGATGCCTTTCTGTATTCTCCTCTCTCTGGATCCCCTTCTAGTCTCTCCTCTTTCTGGATGCCCTTCTGTCTTCTCATCTCTCTGGATATCTTTTGTTGTCTCCTTTGTCTGGATGCCCTTTTGTCCTCTCCTCTCTCTGGATGGCCTTCTGTCCTCTCCTCTCTCTGGATTTCTTTCTGGAGTCTCATATCTCTGGTAGCCCTTCTGTTCTCTTCTCTCTATGGATGCTTTCCTGTTCTCTCATCTCTCTGGATGCCCTTCTGTTCCCTCCTCTATCTGGATGCCCTTCTGTCTTCTCCTCTCTCTGGATGCCCTTCTGTTCTCTCCTCACTCTGCATGCTTTTCTGTCCTCTCCTGTCTCTAGATGCCTTTCTGTCTTTTCCTCTCTCTGGATGCTCTTCTGTTCTCTTCTCTCTATGGATGCTTTCCTGGTCTCTCATCTCACTGGATGGCCTTCTGTTCCCTCCTCTCTCTGGATGCCCTTCTGTCCTCTCATCTCTTGGGATTCCCTTAAGTCTTCTCCTGTCTCCGGATGCCCTCTGTCCTATCCTCTCTCTTGATGCCCTTCTGTCCTTTCATCTCTTGGGATGCCCTTAAGTCTTCTCGTGTCTCTGGATGCCCTCTGTCTTATCCTCTCTCTCGATGACCTTCTGTTCTATCCTCTTCTGGATGTTTTTCTGTCTTCTCCTCTCTCTGTAGGCCATTCTGTCCTCTCCTCTCTATGCACTTCTGTCTTCTCCTCTCTGTGGATGCCCTTCTGTTTTCTCCTCTGTCGCGATGACCTTCTTTCTGCTTCTATCTCTGAATGCTCTTCTGTTCTCTACTCTCTCTGGATGCCCTTCTGTCTTCTCCTCTCTCTGAATGCACTTCACTCATCTCTCTGTATGTCCTTATTTACTCTCTTCTATCTGAATGCCCTTTAGTCCACTCCTGTCTCCAGATGTCCTTCTGTCCTCTCCTATCTCTGGATGCCCTTCTGTCCTCTCCTCTCTCTAGATGCCCTTCTGTTCTCTCCTAACTCCGCATGCTTTTCTGTCCTCTCCTGTCTCTAGATGCCTTTCTGTCTTTTCCTCTCTCTGGATGCTCTTCTGTTCAATTCTCTCCATGGATGCTTTCCTGTTCTCTCATCTCACTGGATGCCCTTCTGTTCCCTCCTCTCTCTGGATGCCCTTCTGTCCTCTCCTTTCTTGGGAGGCCCTTATGTCTTCTCCTGTCTCCGGATGCCCTCTGTCCTATCCTGTCTCTCTCAATGCTCTTCTGTCCTCTCCTCTCTTGGGATGCCCTTAAGTCTTCTCCAGTCTCTGGATGCCCTCTGCCCTATCCTTTCTCTGGATGCCCTTCTGGTCTATTCTCTCTCCAGATACACTTCTGTTCTCTCCTATCTCTTGGTATACTTCTCTCCTCTACTCTCTGGATGCCCTCCTGTCCTCTCCTCTCTCTGGATTCCCTCTGTCCTCTCATATCACTGGTTGCCCTTCTGTTCTCTTCTTTCTATAAATCCTCTCCTGTTCTGTCATCTCCCTGGATGCCCTTCTGGTCTCTCCTCTATCTAGCTTTTCTTCTGTCCTCTCATCTCTCTGGATCCCCTTCTGTTCTCTTCTCTTTATAAATGATCTTCTGTTTCCTCCTCTCTCTGGATGCCCTTCTGTTCCATCCTCTTCTGGATGTTTTTCTGTCGTCTCTTCTCTCTGTATGCCATTCTGTCCTCTCCTCTCTCTTGGTTCTCTTCTGCTTCTCCTCTCTGTGGATGACCTTCTCTTTTCTCCTGTCTCGCGATTCCGTTATGTCTTCTCCACTCTTTGGATGCCCTTCTGTCCTCTATGTCTCTGGATGCCCTTCTGTTTTCTCTACTCTCCAGATACCCTTCTGTTCTCTCCTCTCTCCGGATGCCCTTCTGTCCTCTCCTCGCTCTTGATGCCCTTCTGTCTTATCTTCTCTCTGGATACCCTTCTGTTTTCTCCTCTATCTGGATGCCCTTTTGTTCTCTCCTCTCTCCAAATGCCCTTCTGTCCTCTCTGCACTGGATGACTCCTCTCATCACTGGATGTTCCTCTCTCTGCATGCCTTTCTGATCTCTACTCTCTCTGGATGCTCTTCTGTCTGCTCATCTCTCTGGATGCCCTTCTGTTCTCTCCTCTATCCATATGTCCTTATGTCTCCTCCTCTCTCTGGATGCCCTTCAGTCTTCTCCTCTCTCTGGATGCCCTTCTGTTCTCTCCTCTATCCATATGTCCTTATGTCTTCTCCTCTCTCTGGATGCCCTCCTGTCCACTCCTCTGTCCGGATGTCCTTCTCTCCTCCCTTATCTCTGAATGCCTTTGTGTCTTCTCCTCTCTCTGGATGCCCTTCCATCTTCTCTTCTCTCTAGATGCCCTTCTGTTCTTTCCTCTCTCTGCATGCCCTTCTGTCCTCTCCTCTCCCTGGATGCTCTTCTGTCTTCCCATCTTTCTGGATGCCTTTCTGATCTCTCCTCTCTCTGGATGCCCTTCTGTTCTCTCTTCTCTCTAGATTCTCTTCTGTCCTCTCATACCTCTGGATGCCCTTCTGTTCCCTTATCTCACTGGGAGATCTTCTGTACTTGAATCTCTCTGAATGCCCTTCTGTTCTCTCCTCTCAGAGGATGATCTTCTGTTCTCTCATCTCTCTAATTGGCCTAGTGTCCTCTCCTCTCTCTGGATGCTCTTCTGTTCTCTCATCTGTCTGGATGCCCTTGTGTCATCTCCTCTCTTTGGATGACATTCTGTCTTCTATTATCTCTGGATTCCCTTCTGTCTTCTCCTCTCTTTGATGTCTCTTTGATGTCCTTATGTTTTCTCCTCTCTCCCAATGCTATTATGTCCTCTCCTCTCCTCTCCTCTCCTTGGATGCCTTTCTGTTCTCTCCTCTCTCCCGATTCTCTTTTGTTCTCCCCTCTCTGTGGATGCACTTCAGTAATCTTCTCTCTCTGTATGCCCTTCTGTTCTCTCCTCTCTCTCTATGCACATCTGTTCTCTCCTCTCTCTGGATTTCCTTCTTTTCTCTCCTCTCTCTTCATGCCCTTCTATCTTCTCGGCTCTCTGGATGCCCTTGTCTTCTCTCTTCTCTCTGGATGTCCTACAGTCTTCTTCTCTCCCTGGATGCCCTTCTATTCTCTTGTCTATCCGGATGCCCTGATTTTCTCTCTTCTATCTGGATGCCATTCTGTCCACTCCTCTCTCCGGATGCCCTTCTGTCCTCTCCTATCTCTGAATGCCCTTCTGTCTTCTCCTCTCTCTGGATGCCCTTCTATCTTCTCTTCTCTCTAGATGCCCTCCTGTCCTCTCTTCTCTCTAGATGCCCTTCTGTCTTCCCCTCACTCTGGATTCTCTTCTGATCTCTCCTCTCTCTGGATGCTCTTCTGTCCTCTCATCTCTCTGGATGACTTTCTGTCTTCACCTCTCTCTGGATGCCCTTCTGTTTTCACCTCTCTATGGATGCCCTTCTGCCTTCTCCTTTCTCTGGATGCACTTCTGTTCTGTCCTCTCTCTGGATGTCCTTCTATTATCATCTCTCTATCGATGATCTTCTCTTCTCTTATCTCTCTGTATGCCCCTTTGTCCGCTCCTCTCTCTAGATGCCCTTCTGTCTTCTCCTCTCTATGAATCCCCTTCTGTTCTCTTTTTTCTCTAGATTCTCCTCTGTCCTCTCATCTCTCTGAATACACTTCTGATCTTTTCTCTCTCTGAATGCCCTTGTGTCTTCTCCTCTCTCTGGATGACCTTCTGTCTTCTCTTCTCTCTGGATTCCCTTCTGTTCTCTCCTCTCACTAGAATCTCTTCTGTTCTCTCATCTCCCAGGATGCCCTTCTGTCTTCTCCTCTCTCTAGATGCCCTTCTGTTTTTACCTCTCTGTTGATGCCATTCTGTCTTCTCATCTCTGTGGATGATCTTCTGTTTGATCATCTCTCTGCATGGCCTTCTGTTCTCTCTTTCTATGTAAGATCTTCTGTTCTCTCATCTCTCTGAATGCCCTTCTATTCTCTCCTCTCTGGTTGTCCTTCTGTCTTCTCTTCTCTCTAGACACCCTTTTGTTCTCTCCTCTCAGTGAATGATCTTCTGTTCTCTCATCTCTCTAATTGGCCTTGTGTCCTCTCCTCTCTCTGGATGCTCTTCTCTTCTCTCATCTCTCTGGATGTTCTTCTATCCTCTCTTCTCTCTGGATGTCCTTCTGTCCTCTCTTCTCTCTGGATGCCCTTCTGTCTTTGCCTCTCTATGAATTTTCTTCTGTTCTCTCCTTTCCCTAGATTCTCTTCTGTCCTCTCATCTCTCCAGATGTCCTTCTGATCTTATTCCTCTCTGGATGATCTCCTGTTCTCTCATCTCTCTAGTTGGCCTTGTATCCTCTCCTCTCTTTGGATGCCCTTCTTTTCTCTTCTCTCTCTGGATGCCCTTCTGTCTTCTCCTCTCTCTAGATGCCCTTCTGTTCTCACCTCTCTCTGGATGCCCTTCTGTTCTCTCCTCTCTCCGGATGCTCTCCTGTTCTCTCCTCTCTTTGGATGCCCTTCTGTCCTCTCCTCTCTCTAGATGCCATTCTGTCATCTCCTATCTCTGGATGCCCTTCTGTCCTCTCCTCTCTATGGATGCCCTTCTGTCCTCTAATCTCTCTGGTTGCCTTTCTGTTCTCTTCTCTCCATGGATTCTCTCCTGTACTCTCATCTCTCTGGATGCCCTTCTGCTCTCTACTCTCTCTGAATGCCCTTCTGACTTCTCCTCTCTCTGGATGCCCTTCTGTCTTCTCTGTTCTCTGGATGCCCTTGTCTTCTCTCTTCTATCTGGATGTCCTTCAGTCTTCTCTTCTCTCTAGATGCCCTTCTGTTCTTTCGTCTCTCTGGATGCCCTTTTGTCCTCTCCTCTCTATGGATGCCCTTCTGTCTTCTCCTTACTCTGGATGCACTTCTGTTCTCTCCTCTCTCTGGATGACCTTCTGTTCTCTCCTATCTTTGGATGATCTTCTGTTCTCTCATCTCTCTAATTGGACTTGTGTCCTCTCCTCTCTGTGGATGCTCTTCTGTTCTCTCATCTCTCTGGATGCCCTTGTATCCTCTCTTCTCTCTGGATGTCCTTCTGTCCTCTCTTCTCTCTGAATGTCCTTCTGTTCTCTCCTCTCTCTCTATGCATTTCTGTTATCTCCTATCTCTGGATGCCTTTCTGTCAACTCCTCTTTCTGGATGCTGTTCTGTCTTCTCAGCTCTCCCAATGCCCTTCTGTTTTCTGCTCGCTTCCGATGTCCTTCTGTCTTCTTCTTTCTTGTTGCCCTACAATTCTCTCCTCACTCTGGATTCCCTTCTGTCTCCTTCACTCTCTGGATGTCCTTATATTCTCTCCTCTCACTTGATGCCCTTCTATATTCTCCTCTCTCTGGATGCCCTTGTGTTCTCTCCTTTTGCTCGATTCTCTTCTGTTCTCTTATATACCTGGATGCCCTTCTGTTCTCTTCTCTTTCCAGATGCCCTTCTGTCCTCTCCTCTCTCTCTCGATGTTCTTCTGTCTGCTCTGCTCCCTGGATGCCCTTCTGTCCTCTCCTTTCTCTTGATGCTTTTCTGCCTTCTCCTCTTTCTGGATGCCCTTCTGTTCTCTCCTCTCCCTGGATGCCCTTCTATCTTCTCCTCTCTCTGGATGCCCTACTGTCTTCTCCTCTTTCTGGATGTCCTTGTGTTCTCTGCTCTCTCTAGGTGCCCTTCTTTTGTGATAAATCCCCTGTCCATAGGGAGTCCATAGAATAAAGACAAAAGTCAATAAATATCAAATGAATGCTTCATGCCTAGATTGGGCAGATTTACTATTAAACTACACTATTCCCCGGCCATGAGAGCTCTTAACAACTTGCGGTTTCCTTGGTCAAGGTCTCTTTCGTCTTCTTCCTTCCACCAACTGCCAACCTCCTCTGCTTCCACAAACTGCCAACTCCCCTCACTCCAACGGCTCTCCTGGTCTTATCCTCTTACCCTGCCTCTGGCTCCTCCCACTCCTCTTCCACTGCCCAATCACTGGCTGTAGCCTTTATTTAACAAATTTGATTGGACAGAATGTTTACAAGATTCACTCCTCCTTCACAGCCCCTCCCAGGAGTGGAATTACCATGACAACCAGAGGCTATGGCTATCCACCACATTTCCCCCTTTTTGTCCAATAAAATTTTTTTTCACATATTAATTGAACACTAACTATATTACCATGTTGTGATTGTTAAAGTACAAGATAAACCTATCATCCAGTCCATAATTTTTATTAACTAAATAGAACCTTTTCCATCTCTCTCAATTAAAAAACTTAGTTCTGAACATGGCTTATGTCCTGTCTTCAGAATGAATAGCATCTGAAAACCATCCTCTCAAAGTAAATAGCCTGGGTTGGCTGTGAGATTATAAATCTTCAACCCCATTAGAAATCCAGAATGACTCAGTTAAATAAAGATATGGGAAGCACAAAGTGTGGCTTCTAAAACTCAACAAATTTAAATAGACCACTGAATGTCTGGACAGTTCCTTATTTCAAATGTTGGAGCATCTGGTCTTCAGCCTTGTGGCCAAGGATCATCTGATAGACCTAGTAATGCAGAATTACTAAGGGCTAATTACTCTGTCTTGGCAGATATAATCAGTTGACTATTCCACAAGTGTGTTTCTTTTTTGCACAGTATTTCATCTGTAGATGAAAAGAGGCAATTCTTGCCTAGTGGCTGTCATACCACAACTGGAGTAACTCCAAAGATGCTCAATTTCTTCTTTGAATCCAAGACTGGAAAGCTGTCAGGATCAGATAGGTCTCCAATAAAATAAATGTTTATATAAGAATGTCTGTAAAGTCAATTCTATGAATTTCTGACATTTTTGAAAATCAACTATATAAGGCTATCTGAACAGTTGTCTGTTAATTTCTTTCCACTATTTCTAATTAAAATCTAGAAAACATCCTAACAGTAAGCAATGAGCCATGCAATTACCATAGGCCTCTGATTCACAAGCCAACCATCTCAAATCAAGTGGGTTTTTTGATTAAAAAGGACTGGGTCTAAGCCTTGTATTACTAAATATGACATATAGGCACAATGCTTACATGAGAGTAATATATTAATCCCACTTTTGTATTAATAAGAAACTCACACCAGTGAAAACCTTAAATTTGTATAAAATAAATTCCATATCAATGTAAGAGATTATAATTTCAACCTTGTAACTATCATAAAGATTTCTCACCAATGTAAGATATAGCATATATATATATATATATGGGTCTAAACTTTGTATTTCTAAATGAGTTATACGGGCACAATGCCTATATAAGAGTAAAATATTAATCCCACTGAATTCCTGAGATTTAGCTCTCTAATTCCCTTCCTGTCTGAAGCTACATTTGTAAAGTATTCCTTAAATTACAACACATGTATAATTTACAAAGTAACCAGAACCATCCACCCCAATATAAGGAACTGGGGCAATGATCTTCTTTTGTCTGCTTCCAGCTGAATTGGGGTGAAGAATTCCCATCTGGGGGCCAAAGGGAAACAGGAAAATTGGCTTAGTCAAAGGAGAGCTAGCTGGCATCATTTGCCTTGAAGTCTCTATGTACGGAGAAAGTTCATAGTTTAGCTGACACTATAACTGTTACAGTCAGAAAGGCTGGACAGGCAAGCTAGCTGTTCTGGAAAAGTTCTGGAAGCAAGTCCTTAAAAGAAGCAGCTTCGATGCAGTTGCAGTAGAATCAAGCAAGAAGCTGGAATAGGAGATCCCAGAGACTCAGCATCACCAAGTATAAATCATGCTAGGGATGAGTTTCTCTTCTTTCATCCTGTAACATATAAAACTTAAAAGCAACAGGTAGTTTTATAAAAACATTCACATGGACCATGTAGGGCAAACAGCTTTGTCAATGAAGATCAATAAAGAAAGGCCACTGCACTCTTCAGGTTAGTTTGATTACTAAATCAAACTATATATAACTTATATACATGCTCTCATAAAGGATGGCATGTATTAAGTCATGAGAAATTATTACCCAATTAAATGTTCTTGGCTTTGTATTGAAATTTTAGTCCCAGCCAGTTAAGTCCATATAAGAGACATAACACCATATATACATCACCCATTTGGTTGGTTGAGTTAGTCTCCCTTTTCTTCTGTGACTTCAGGGGGTCTCCCTTTGTCATTTCTGATCTTTAGCAACTTGGAAGGAACCCACAGGTTTTCTTTCCCTGTGGAAACGTAAACATAACCTCTCCCCCAGCGTAACACATTTCCCACTTTCCATTCTGATGTCATAATATCCTTAATATAAACAGGTTGATTTATTTCAGAAGTTTTTTCCACCATCCAATGTCTCTCAGCAGCTGTGGTGTTTTGTTCATTAGCATTTAAAAATTTTAGAGTTAATAAAGCACTGTGTAATCTATCTTTGGGGGTTCTTATTGATCCCTTTTCCCTATTAAGCATCTCCTTTAGAGTTCGATTAGTTCTCTCCACAACTCCTTGTCCTGTAGGATTATGTGATATGCCTGTAACATGTTTTATATTATAATATGTAAAAAACTTCTCCATCTTATTAGAGGTATATGCTGGACCATTGTCTCTTTTGATTTGTATGGGTATTCCCATAGTGGCCATGACTTCTAACAAATGTGTAATTATAGAATCAGCCTTTTCTGATGCTAAGGCAGTTGTCCATTGAAATCCTGAATATGTGTCTATAGTATGGTGTACATATTTCAGTTTACCAAACTCTGTAAAATGAAAGACATCCGTTTGCCAAATGTCATTTCTTTGGGCACCGTTAGGATTAGATCCTGTAGGCAATGGAGTTTGGTTATATAATGAGCAAGTAGGGCATTGCCTCAAAATTTCCTTGGCTTGTTGCCAAGTAATAGGGAACCCTTTCTTTAAACCTTTGCTTTTAACATGTTGTTTTTATGAAATTCTGAAGCCTCTAGCACGCTTCCTATCAATAGCTGGTCGATATCATTATTACCTTGTGCTAGAGGGCCTGGCAGACCTGTATGGGATCTTATGTGTGTTATATATATTGGGTTACTTCTATTTCTAATAATTTTTTGCAGTTGAATAAATAATGAGGTCAATTCAGAATTATCTTGAATAAGTTCAGCAGTCTCTATGTGTAAAACAACCCTTTCGGCATATTGAGAGTCAGTTATTATATTAAGGGATTCCTGAAAATCTGACAATACCATGATTATTGCATATAACTCAGATTTTTGAACTGACTTATAGGGACTCTCAGCCACCTTACTTATGTCTTCTGATTTATATCCTGCCTTTCCTGATTTACTAGCATCAGTGTAATATGTAGGGGCTCCAGATATCAGAGTTCCTTTTAAAATATGAGGGATAATCCAATTAGTTCTTTTTATGAACTGAAGCTGCTTGCTTTTAGGATATTTGTTGTTAATCTCTCCCAAAATGTTACTACATGCTTCTTGCCAATGTTCATCTTGTACCTATAATGAGGTAATTTCTGCATTGGTAAAAGGTACAACAATTTCAGCCGGGTCCATTCCAACTAATTGTCTAAGTCTCATTTTTCCTTTCAGTATTAATTCAGAAACCTTCTCAACGTAGGTTTTTAACTTTTTACTCTGTTTATGAGCTAAAAATATCCACTCTAATCTTCTCTCTGCATAAGAATTCCAGTAGGAGAGTAAGTAGAAGGTAAAACAACTAAGATGCAGGCCATTTTTGGATCAATACAATCTAGATGTGTATCCTGCAGTTTTCTTTCTTCTCAGCTACAGGAGTCAATTTCCTAGGACTATTTAAATCTTTATCGCCTTGTAATGTTTGAAATAAATTACTTAGTTCTTGAGTGGTCAAGCCAATTGCTGGTCCCAGCCAGTTTATATCTCCAAGTAGCTTCTGAAAATCATTTAGGGTTCTTAACTGGTTTCTTCTAATTTTTACCTTTTGTGGCTTAACTGTTTGTAGACTTATCTTATACCCTAGATAATTAATAGAATCTCCTCTTTGTACTTTTATGGAGGCTATTTGCAATCCCCATCAAGGCAAGATTTTCTCTACCTCATTAAACATTTTTTCCATGATATTAATATCTTAATCAGCCAATAAAATATCATCCATATAATTGTAAATAATGGATTTGGGAAACCTTTGTGAATTATCTCCAATGGCTGTTGTACAAAGTATTGACACAAGGTAGGACTATTTACCATTCCTTGTGGTAAGACTTTCTAATGATATCTCTTTAGTAGGCAACCTTTATTAAAGGTAGGTACTGAGAAAGCAAACCTTTCCCTATCACATTCATGTAGAGGAATTGTGAAGAAACAATCTTTCAGATCAATCACTATAATGGTCCAATTCTTAGGCAACAAGGAAGGCAATGGGATACCAGTCTGCAAAGTACCCATAGGCTGAACAATCTTATTAATTGCTCTGAGATCTGTCAACATCCTCCATTTGCCAGATTTCTTTTTAATGACAAATACTGGAGAATTCCAAGGACTGGTAGACTCTTCAATATGCTGAGCCTCCAGTTGTTCCTGGACCAGCTGTTCTAATACCTGTAATTTTTCTTTTGTGATAGACCACTGCTCAATCCAAATGAGTTGATTAGACAACCACTTTAGTGATAATGTTGTTGGTGTCTTGGTAGCAATGGCTCTTTGTGGTAGAGCTAAATTGTCGGCCTCTACCATATGTTGTTTATGAACAGCTCGGACAGTGTGAGACTGCCTTAAATAACGTTTCTTAACAAATTTTAAATTTTTATTAGGAGCCTGCTGAATTTCATGATTAAACATTGACACTGAGGGGATATTAATCTGGGTTTTCCACTGCTGTAATAGATCTCTTCCCTATAAGTTAATGGCTATATCAGCCACGTATGGCCTCAATTTTCCTAGCTGACCTTCTGGACCTCTACATTTAAGCCATCTGGTGCTTTGTTTTATTTTGGATAATGTTCCAAGTCCTTGAAACTGGATGTCTACTTCATGAAGTGGCCAACTTTCAGGCCTAGAATTTGGAGAAAAAACAGTGACATCTGCTCCAGTGTCAACCATCCCCCCAATCTCAATATTATTCACTAGTATTCTTAGTTTTGTTCTTTGATCTTCTATAGAAGTTTGCCAAAATATTTGCTTTTGACTCTCTGTGAGGCCTTCTGAATTGTCTATAAAACCTTTCTCAGCCTTATCTGGTCTTACAACATTTGTTTTTGAAGCAGTGACATTTAATTTTCCTGGGAAAGAGAACTCTTTTTGTCTGGCATTGGGGCCTGCAAGAGCCCCCCCCCTGGAAGTTTTTTCGCAGGGTATTGCCCCATTTGTCTGTTGTTGCTCTACAATCCTTAATCGGATGTCAGCCTTTGCCACATCTTTGACAAATTCCAGAAAGCTTAGGCCCCCATTTAGTATTATTTTTATTTGTCCTGTTGTCATTTCTGAGATGAACCCATTTACCACAATTAAAACATTTGAAACCCTGGGTGATCTCTAGGTTTCTAGTTGCAGTTTTTCCTATTACTGACATATCAGCTGAGTGAGATCCTACATCAGCTGTGTATCTAATCCATTCATCTATTGATGCTGACCTTGCCCTCAGTGGTCTGATTACTTCCTTGCATTCAGCAGTTGCATTTTCAAAGGCTAAAGACTCAATTATTGCCTTTCTTGCTACTGAATCTGATATACTCCTTTCGACAGCTGAGGTTAGCCTTTGTAAAAAGTCAGGGAAGGTTTCTTTTGGCTCTTGTATGACTTGAGTAAATGGTTCAAGTCTCTTCCCGGATTCTGCAACTTTGTCCCAGGCATTTAAGGCTGGCAATCTACACAATGCCAGAGTTTCTTCATCATATACAGCCTGCACCTCTAGTTCAGCAAAACGACCTTCACCAAGCAGTTAGTCTATAGAAATCTCTCTTCCTCTGACTCTATTTTGTCGTGCTATCTCCCTCACCTCATCTCTCCACCATGCAACCCATGGTAAATTTGCGGCAGGTTCTAATATAGCTCTTGCCATATCTTTTCAGTCTTGAGGGGTTAATCTATTTTCAATAGCCCAAGAAGTCAGAATTTGTTTAACAAGTGGTGAGTGCATACCAAAATTAGTGACACTCTCCTTAAATTTTCTCAGATCTAACACATCCATAGGTTGCCATTCAAATTCCTCATAACCCTGTGGGTAAACAACGTTTGGAGGTCTTTGTTGTACAGTAACTGGATAGACCAAGGTGTGTTTTCAAATAACTCTTGGTTGACTTTCTCTATTTATTTCTGTCTTAACCAACCCTAGTATTTTCCTCAGCTGAAAATTTAAATTCCTCCCTAAAGTTTTGTATACATGCTTCATATGTTTCTTTATATTGTAATTGATTCCATTCTTCCTAGCTCAGTCGGTAGGGCATGAGACTCTTAATCTCAGGGTCGTGAGTTCATGCCTCACGTTGGGTGCCAATTTTTTGCAGTAAATCTCCTGTCCATAGGGAGCCCATAGAATAAAGACAAAAGTCAATAAATATCAAATGAATGCTGCATGCCTAGATTGGGCAGATTTACCATTAAAATAAACTCTTCCCCGGCTATGAGAGCTCTTAACAACTTGCGGTTTCCTTGGTCAAGGTCTCCTTCATCTTCTCTCCTTCCACTAACTGCCAACCTCCTCTGCTTCCACAATCTGCCAACTCCCCTCACTCCAATGGCTCTCCTGGTCTTATCCTCTTTCCCTGCCTCTGGCTTCTCCCACTCCTCTTCCACTGCCCAATCACTGGCTGTAGCCTTTATTTAACAAATTTGATTGGACAGAAAATTTACAAGATTCACTCCTCCTTCGCAGCCCCTCCCAGGAGTGGAATTACAATGACAACAAGAGGCTAGGGCTATCCACCACACCCTTCTGTCTTTTCCTATCTCTGGAGGCCCTTCTGTTCCCTTCTCTCCCTGGATGCACTTCTGTCATCTCCTCTCTCCGGATGCCCTTCTGTTCTCTCCTCTCTCTGGATACCCTTCTGTCTTTTCTCTCTGGATGCCCTTCAATTCATTTCTCACTCTCGATATCCTTCTGTCTTTTTCTGTCTCTGGATGACATTCTGTTCTCTCCACCCACTGGATGTCCTTCTGTCACCTTCTCTCTCTGGATGTCGTCAGTCTTCTGCTCTCTCTGGATGCCTGTCTGTTCTCTCCTCTTAATGGATTCTCTTCTGTTCTCTCCTCTCTCTGGATTCCCTTCTGTCTTCTCCTTTCTCTGGATGCCCTTCTGTTCTCTTCTCTTTCTGGATGCCCTTCTATTCTCTCCTCTCTCCGGATGCCCTTCTGTCTTCTCCTCTCACTGGATGCCCTTCTATTCTCTTCTCTCTCTGGATGCCCTTCTGTCTTCTCCTCTTACTGGGTTCACTTCTGCTCTCTTTCCTCTAGAAGCCCTTCTGTTCTTTCCTCTCTGTGGATGCTCTTCTGTCCTCTCCTCTCTCTGGATGCCCTTCTGTTTTCTCCTCTTGCTCGATGCCGTTCTGTTCTCTCCTCTCTCTGCATGCCCTTGTGTCCTCTTCTCTCTCTGGATGCCCTTCTGTCCTTTCCTCTCTCTGGATGCCGTACTGTCTTCTCCTCTTTCTCTATGCCCTTGTGTTCTCTGCTCTCTCTAGATGCCCTTCTGTCTTCTCCTATCTCTTGATGCCCTTCTGTTCTCTTCTCTCCTTGGATGCACTTCTGTCATCTCTCTCCGGATGCCCTTCTCTTCTCTCCTCTCTCTGGATGCCTTCTGTCTTCTCTCTCTGGATGCCCTTCAATTCATTCCTCACTCTCGATATCCTTCTGTCTTTTTCTGTCTCTGGATAACATTCTGTACTCTCCACTCATTGGATGCCCTTCTGTCTTTTTCTCTCTCTGGATGTTGTCAGTCTTCTGCTCTCTCTGGATGCCCGTCTTTTCTCTCTTCTTAATGGATTCTCTTCTGTTCTCTCCTATCTCTGGATTCCCTTCTGTCTTCTCCTTTCTTTGGATGCCCTTCTGTTCTCTCCTCTTACTGGATACCATCCTGTTCTCTCCTCTCTCCAGATGCACTTCTGTCTTCTCCTCTCTCTGGATGCCCTTCTATTCTCTCCTCTCTCTAGATGCCCTTCTGTCCTCTCTGCTTTCTGGGTTCTCTTCTGTTCTCTTCTCTCTGAATACCATTCTGTTCTTTCCTCTCTGCAGATGCCCTTCTGTACTCTCCTCTCACCGGATGCCCTTCTGTCTTCTCCTCTCACTGTATGCCCTTCTGTTCTCTCCTCTCTCTGCATGCCCTTGAGTCCTCTTCTCTCTCTGGATGCACTACTGTCTTCTCCTCTTTCTGGATGCCCTTGTGTTCTCTGCTCTCTCTAGATGCCCTTCTGTCTTCTCCTATCTCTGGATGCCCTTCTGTTCTCTCTTCTCACTGGATGACCTTCTGTCCTCTCCTCTCTCTGGAAGCCCTTCTGTCTTCTTCTCTCTCTGGATGTCCTTCAGTCTTCTGCTTGCTCTGGATGCCCTTCTGTTCTATCCTCTTTCTGGATTCTCTTCTGTTCTCTTCTCTCCCTGGATGCACTTATGTCCTCTACTCTCTCAGGAAGCCCTTCTGTTCTCTCATCTCTCTGGATGCCCTTCTGTCTTCTCTATCTGTCTATCTCTATCTCTCATCTCTCTCCATGCACTTGTATTCTCTCCCATCTCAGGATGCCCTTCTGTCCTCTCTTCTCTCTGGATGCCCTTATGTTCTTTCCTCTGTCTGGATGCCCTTCTGTTCTCTTCTCTTTCGGATGCCCTTCTGTCCTCTCCTCACACTGGATTCCCTTCTTTCTTCTCCTCCCTCGGAATGCTCTTCTGTTCTCTCCTCTCTATGGATTCGCTTCTATCTTCTCCTCTTTCTGGATGCCCTTCTGTTCACTCCTTTTTCTGGAAGCCCTTCTGTTCTCTCCTCTTTGTGGATGCCCTTCTTTTCTCTCCTCTCTTTGGATTCCCTTTTTGTATTCTCTTCTCTCTGGATGCCCTTCGTTCTCTCCTCACTCTGGATGCCTTTCTGTTCTCTCCTCTCTCCTGATTCCCTTCTGTCTTCTCCTCTCTCTGGATGCCCTACAATTCTCTCTTCACCTGATTACTTTTCTGTCTTCTCCTATCTCTGGATGCTTTTCTGTCCCCCCCCCTCTCTGGATTGCCTTCTGTATTCTCCTCTCTTCGGATACCCTTCTGTCCTATCTCTCTATGGATGTCCTTCATTCTTCTGCTCGCTCTGGATGCCCTTTTGTTCTATCCTCTTTCTTGATTCTCTTTTGTTCTCTCATTTCTCTGTATACCTTTTATTCTCTCTTCTCTTGGGATGCCCTTCTGTCCTCCCTTCTCTCTGTATGCACTTCTGTATTCTCCTTTCTATGGATGCCCTACTGTTCTCTTCTCTCTCTTGATGCCCTTCTGTACTCTCATCTCTCTGGATGCCCTTCTCTTCTCTCCTCTCTTTGGATTCCTTTCGGTCTTCTCCCCTCTCTGGATGCGTTTCTGTGTTCTCCTCTGTCTGGATGCACATATCTCCTCTTTTCTCTCTGGTATCCCTTCTGTTTTCTCCTCTCTCTGGATGCCTTTCTTTCTTTTCTCTCTCTGGATTCACTTAAATCCTCTCCTCTCTCTGGATTCCCTTCTGTTCTCTCATCTCTCGTCTCTCCGTTCTGGCCTATCCTTTCTGTGGATGCCCTTCTGCTCTCTCCTCTCTCTGGATGCCATTTTGTCCTCTCCTCTCTATGGATGCCCTTCTGTCTTCTCTTATCTCCCAATGCTCTTCTGTATTCTCCTTTTTTGGATGCCCTTCTGTTCTCTCCTCTCTCTGGAAGCCCTTCTGTCTTGTCCTCTCTCTGGATGCCCTACAATTCTCTCCTCACTCTCGGTACCCTTCTGTCTTCTCCTCTCTCTGGATGCCCTCCTATCCTCTCCTCTCTCTGGATGCCGTTCTGTCCTCTCCTCTTTCTGGATTCTCTTCTGTTCTTTTCTTCCTAGATGCCCTTCTGTTTTCTTCTCTCTCTGGATTCCCTTAAGTCCTCTCCTCTCTCTCGATTCCCTTCTGACTTCTCCTCTATCTGAATGCCCTTCAAGTCGCTCCTCTTTCTGGATGCCCTTCTACCACTCCTCTCTCATGATGCCCTTCTGTTCTTTCCTCTCTCTTTATGCCCTTCTTTACTCTCATCTTTCTTGATGCCCTTCTGTTCTCTTATCACTCTGGATGCCCTTCTGTTCTCTCCTCTCTTTGGATTTCATTCTGTTTTCTCCACTCTCTGTATGTGTTTCTATGTTCTCCTCTCTCTGGATGCCCTTCTGTTCTCTCTTCTCTCTGGATGCACTTCTGTCCTCTTCTCTCTCTGGTATCCCTTTTGTCTTCTCCTCTCTCTGGATGCCTTTCTGTCATTTTCTCTCTCTGGATTCCCTTAAATCCTCTTCTCTCTCTGGATTCCCTTCTGTTCTCTCATCTCTCCAGATGCCCTTCTGGCCTATCCTCTCTATGTATGCCCTTCTGCTCTCTCCTCTCTGTCTGGATGCCCTTCTGTTCTCTTCTCTTTCTGGATGCCCTACTCTCCTCTGCTCTCTCTGGATGCCATTCTGTCCTCTCCACTCTCTGGATGCCTTTCTGTCTTCTCCTCTCTCTCTATGCCATGCTGTTCTATCCTCTCTCCAGATGCACTTCTGTCTTCTCCTTTCTCTGGATGCCCGACAATTTTTTCCTCACTCTTTATACTCTTCTGTATTCTCCTCTCTCTAGATGCCCTTCTGTTCTCTTCTCTCACTGGATGCCATTCTGTCCTTTCCTCTCCCTGGATGTCCTACTGTCTTCTCCACTCTCCAGATGCCCTTCATTACACTTATCTCTCTGGATGTCCTTCAGTCTTCTGCTCTCTCTGGATGGGCTTCTTTACTCTCCTCTTTGTGGATTCTCTCCTGTTCTCTCATCTCTCTGGATGCCCTTCTGTTCCCTCTTCTCTTGTGATGTCCTTCTGTTCTCTCCTCTCTCTGATGACCTTCTGTCTTCTCTACTCTCTGGATGGCTTTCTGTTCTCCCATCTTTCTGGATGACCTTCTGTCCTCTACTCTCTCTGGATGCCTTTCTGCTATCTCCTTTCACTGGATGCCCTTCTGTCCTCTCCTCTCTCCGAATGCCCTTCTGTATTCTCCTCGCTGTGGATGCCCTTCTGTTCTCCCCTCTCTCTGGATTCTCGTTTTGTCTTATCCTATCTCTGGATGCCCTTCTGTTCTCTTGTCTCTCTGGATGCCCTTCTGTCCTCTCCTCTCTCTGGATTCCCTTCTGTCTTCTCCTCTCTCGATGCCTTTCTGTTCTCTCCTCTATACTGATGCCCTTCTTTCTTCTAATAATTTTGGATGCCCTTCTGTTCTCTGGTCTCTCTAGTTGCCCTTCTGTACCCTACTCTCTCCGGATGCCCTTCTGTCCTGTTCTCTCTCTGGATGCCCTTCAGTCCTCTCCTCTCTCTGGTTTCCTTCTTTCTTCTCCTGTCTCTGAATGCATTTCTGTCCTCTTCTATCTCTGGATGCCATTCTGTCATCTTCTCCATCTGGATGCCTCTCTTCTCCTTCCAAATGCACTTCTGTTCTCTACTCTCGCTGGATGCCCTTCTGTATTCAGCTATCTCTGTATGCCCTACAATCATTTTTTCACTCTGGATACCCTTCTGTCTTCTTCTCTCTGGATGCCTGTCTCTTCTCTCCTCTCACTGGAAGTCCTTTTGACTTCATCTTTCTCTGGGTGTCCTTCAGTCTTCTGCTCTCTCTGGATGCCCTTCTGTCTTCTCCTTTCTCTGGATGCCTTTCTGTTTTCTCATCTCTGTGGAAGTCCTTCTGTCTTCTCCTCTCTCTGGATGCCCTTCAATTCTCTCCTCACTCTGGATACCCTTCTGTCTTCTCCTCTCTCTGCATGCCCTTCTGTCTTCTTCTCTTTCTGGATGTCCTTCAGTCTTCTGCTCTTCTGGATGCCCTTATATTCTCTCCTCTTTCTGGATTCTCTTCAGTTCTCTCATGTCTCTGGATGCCCTTTTGTTCTCTCCTGTCTCGGGATGCCCTACTGTCCTCTCCTCTCTCCTGATGCCCTTCTGCCTTCTCCTCTCGCTGGATGCCCTTCTAGTCTCTCCTCTCCCTGGATGCTCTTCTGTCCTCTCCTCTTTCTAGATTCTCTTCTGTTCTCTTCTCCCTAGATGCCCTTCTGTCCTCTTCTCTCTCTGGATGCCCTTCTGTCCTCTCCTCTCTCTGGATTCCCTTCTGTTTCCTCCTCTCTCTGAATGCCCTTCTAGTCTCTCCTCTATCTGGATGCCATTCTTTCTCTTCTCTCTCAATTCCCTTCTATTGTCTCCTCTCTCTAGATGCCCTTCTGTCCTCTCTTCTCTCTGGATGCCCTTCAGTTCTCTAGTCTCTCTGGATGCCCTATTGGCTTCTCCTCACTCTGGATGCCCTTCTGTCCTCTCCTCTCTCTGGATACCCTTCTGTTCTCTCCTCTCTCTCCATTCCCTTCTTTCTTCTCCTCTCTCTGGATGCCCTACAATTCTCTCTTCACCTGGATACCCTTCTGTCATCTCTTCTCCTTGGATGCCCTTCTGTTCTCTGCTCTCACAGGATACCCTTCTGTACTCTTCTCTCTCTAGATTCCCATCTGTATTATCCTCTCTCCAGATGCCCTTCTGTCCTCTTCTCTCTCTGGATGTCCTTACATCTTCTGCTCACTCTGGATGCCCTTCTGTTTTATCTTCTTTCTTGATTCTCTTCTGTTCTTTCATCTCTCTGGATGCCCTTTTTTCTCATCTCTCTTGATGCCCTTTTGTTCTTTCCTCTGTCTGGATGCCCTTCTGTTCTCTTCCCTCTCTGGATTCCCTTTTTGTCTTCTCCTCTCTCTGGATTCCTTTCTCTTCTCTCCTTTCTCTAGATGCCTTCTGTCCTCTATACTCTCTGGATGCCTTTCTGTTCTCTCATCTCTCAGGATGCCCTTCTGTGGTCTCCTCTCTCTGATGCCCTTCTGTCTTCTCCACTCTCTGGATGCCTTTCTGTCTTCTCCTCTCTCCCTATGCCTTGCTGTTCTCTAATCTCTCCAGATGCACTTCTGTCTTCTCCTCTCTCTGTATAACCGACAATTTTCTCCTCACTCTTTATACTCTTCTGTATTCTCATTCTAAATGCCTTCTGTTCTCTTCTCTCACTGGATGCCATTCTGTTTTTTCCTCCCCCTGGATGCCCTACTGTCTTCTCCTCTCTCCAGATGCCCTTCATTCCGCTTATCTCTCTGGATGTCCTTCAGTCTTCTGCTCTCTCTGGATGAGCTTTTGTACTCTCCTCTTCGTGGATTCTCTCCTGTTCTCTCATCTCTCTGGATTCCCTTCTGTCTTCTCCTTTCTCTGGATGCCCTTCTATTCTTTCCTCTTTCTGGATGCCCTTCTGTTCTCTGGTCTCTAGTTGCCCTTCTGTCCTCTCCTCTCTCTGGATGCCCGTCTGCTCTCACCTTTCCCTGGATGCCCTTCTGTCCTCTCCTCTCCCAGGATGCCCTTCTGTATTCTCATCTCTGTGGATGTCCTTCTGTTCTCCCCTCTCTCTGGATTTCCTTTTTGTCTCATCCTATCTCTGGATGCCTTTCTGTTCTCTAGTTTCTCCAGAGGCCCTTCTGTCCTCTCCTCTCTCTGGATGCCATTCTGTCTTCTCTTCACTCTGGATGCTTTTCTGTCTTCTCCTCTCTCCCGATGCAGTTCTGTTCTCTCCTCTTTACTGATGCCCTTATTTCTTCTAATACTTCTGGATGCCCTTGTGTTCTCTGGTCTCAATAGTTGCCCTTCTGTACTATCCTCTCTCCAGTTGCCCTTCTGTCCGGCTCTCTCTCTGGATGCCCTTAAGTCCTCTCCTCTCTCTGGTTTCCCTTCTGTCTTCTCCTGTCTCTGAATGCACTTCTGTCCTCTCCTCTCTCCGGTTGCCCTTCAGTCTTCTTCACCATCTGGATGCCTTCTCTCTTCTTCTCTTTCAGGATGCCCTTCTGTTCTTTTCTCTTTCTGGATGCCCATTTGGCCACTTCTCTCTCTCTGGATGTCTTCTGTCCTCTCCTCTCTCTGGATACCCCTATGTTCTCTTGTCTCTCCAGAAGCCCTACTGTCCTCTCCTCTGTCTGGATGCCCATCTGTCATCTTCTCTATCTGGATGCTCTCAGTTTTCTTTCCAAATGCATTTCTGTTCACTACTCTCGCTGGATACTCTTCTGTACTCAGCTATCTCTGTATGCCCTACAATCATTTTTTCACTCTGGATACCCTTCTGTCTTCTCCTCTCTCTGGATGCCCTTCTCTTCTCTCCTCTCACTGGTGGCCCATTTGACCTCTCCTCTCTCTGGATGCCCTTCTGTCTTGTCTTCTCTCTGGATGCCCTTCTGTCCTCTCCTTTCTCTGGATACCCTTCTGTTTTCTTGTCTCTCTGGAAGCCCTTCTGTCTTCTCCTCTCTCTGAATGGCCTTCAATTCTCTCCTTACTCTGGATGCCCTTCTGTTCTCTCCTGTCTTGGGATGCCCTTCTGTCCTCTCCTCTCTCCGGATGACCTTCTGCCTTCTCCTCTCGCTGGTTGCACTTCTATTCTCTCCTCTCCCTGGATGCTTTTCTGGCCTCTTCTCTCTCTGGATGCCCCTCCTCACTCTGGATGCCCTTCTCTTCTCTCCTCTCACTGGCAGCCTTTTTAACCTCTCCTCTCTCTAAATGCCCTTCTTTCTTCTCGTTTCTCTTGATTTCCTTCTGTCTTCTCCTCTCTCTGGATGCCCTTCAATTCTCTCCTCACTCTGTATACCCTTCTGTCTCCTCCTCTCTCTGCATGCCCTTTTGTCCTCGTCTCTTTCTGGATGTCCTTCAGTCTTCTGCTCTTCTGGATGCCCTTATATTCTCTCCTCTTTCTGGATTCTCTTCAGTTCTCTCATCTCTCTGGATGCCCTTCTCTTCTCTCCTTTCTTGGGATGCCCTTCTGTCCTCTTCTCTCTTCGGATGCCCTTCTGCCTTCTCCACTCGCTGGATGCCCTTCTATTCTCTCCTCTCTCTGGATGCTCTTTTGTCCTCTCCTCTTTCTGGATTCTCTTCTGTTCTCTTCTCCCTAGATGCCCTTCTGTCCGCTTCTCTCTCTGAATGACCTTCAGTCCTCTCCTCTCTCTGGAATCCCTTCTGTCTCTTCATCTCTCTGAATGCCTTTCTAGTCTCTCCCCTCTCTATATGCCATTCTTTCTCTCCTCTCTCTGGATGCCCTTCTGTTCTCTCCTCACTAGGGATGCCCCTTTGGCCTCTCCTCTCTCTGGATGCCCTTCTGTCTTCTCTGTCTCTGGATACCCTTCTGATCTCTCCTCTCTCCCAATGCCCTTCTGTTCTTTCCTCTCTCCTGATGCCCTTCTTTCTTCTCCTCTCTCTGGATGCCCTACAATTCTCTTGTCACCTGGATACCCTTTTGTCATCTCTTCTCTCTGGATGCCCTTCTGTTCTTTGCTCTCACTGGATGCCCTTCTGTCCTCTTCTCTCTCTGAATGCCCATCTGTATTTTCCTCTCTCCAGATTCCCTTCTGTCCTCTTCTCACTCTGGACGTCCTTCAATCATCTGCTCACTCTGGATGCCCTTCTCTTCTATCCACTTTCTCGATTCTCTTCTGTTCTCTCATCTCTCTGGATGCCCTTTGTTCTCTCTTCTCTCTTGATGCCATTCTGTCCTCTCCTCTCTCTGTATGCCCTTATTTCTTCTCCTTACTCTGGATGCCCTTCTGTTCTATCCTCTCTCTTGATGCCCTTCTCTTCTTTCCTTTCTCGGGATGCCCTTCTGCTCTTTCCTCTGTCTGGATGCCCTTCTGTTCTCTTCTTTTTCCAGATGGCCTATGTCCTCTCCTCTCTGTGGATAACATTCTGTCTTGTCCTCTCTCCAGATGCCCTTCTGTACTCTTCTTTCTCTGCATTCCCTTTTTATCTTCTCCTCTCTCTGGATGCCTTTCTCTTCTCTCCTCTCTCTAGATGCCCTTCTGTCCTCTATACTCTCTGGATGCCCTTCTGTTCTCTCATCTCTCTAGATGACCTTCTGTCCTCATGTCTCTCTGGATGCCCTTCTGTCTTCTCCTCTCTCCCGATGCCCTTCTGTTCTTTCCTCTCTCCCGATCCCCTTCTTTTTTCTCCTCTCTCAGGATGCCCTACAGTTCTCTCTTCACCTGGATACCCTTCTGTCTTCTCCTCTCACTGGATGCCCTTCTGTTCTCTCCTCTCACCTGGATGCCCTTCTCTATTCTCCTCTTTCCAGATGCCCTTCTGTCCTCTTATCTCTCTGGATGTCCTTCAGTCTTCTGTGCGCACTGGATGCCCTTCAATTCTATCCTCTTTATTGATTCTCTTCTGTTCTCTCATCTCTCTGGATGCCCTTTGTTCTCTCTTTTCTCAGGAAGCCCTTCGGTCCTCTCCTCTCTCTGTATGTCCTTCTGTCTTCTCCTTTCTCTTGATGCCCTTCTGTTCTCCTCTCTCACTTGATGCCCTACTGTCCTCTCCTCTCTCAGGATACCCTTCTGATCTCTCCTCCCTTTGATGCCCTTCTGTTCTCTCCTCTTTCAGGATGCCCTTCTGCTTTTTCCTCTGTCTGGATGCCCTTCTGTTCTTTTCTCTTTCCGGATGCCCTACTGTCCTCTACTCTCTCTAGATGCCCTTCTGCCTTCTCCCCTCTCCGGATGCCCTTCTGTCATCTTCTCTCTCTGGATTCCCTTTTTGTCTTCTCCTCTCTCTGGATGCCTTTCTCTTCTCTCCTCTCTCTTGATGCCCTTCTTACCTCCATACTCTCTGGATGCCCTTCTGTTCTCTCGTCTCTCCAGATGGCCTTCTGTGCTGTCCTCACTCTGGATGACCTTCTGTCCTCTCATCTCTCTGGATGCCTTTCTATCTTCTCCTCTCTTACTATGCTCTGCTGTTCTTTCGTCTCTTCAGATGCCTTTCTGTCTTCTCCTCTTTCTGGTTGCCCCTCTGTTTTCTCCTCTCTCCGGATGCCCTTCTGTCTTCTCCTCTTACTGGATGCCCTTCTGCTCTCTCCTCTCTTTGGATGCCCTTCTGTTCTCTCCTCTCTCTGGATTTTCTTCTGTCTTCTGCTCTCTCTGGATGGGCTTCTGTACTTTCCTCTTTCTGGATGCCCTTCTGTCCTCTCCTGTCTCTGGATGCCCTTCTGTCTTCTCCCCTTTCTGCATGGCATTCTGTTCTCCCCTATCTCTGGATGCCCTTCTGTACTCTCCTCTCTCTGGATGCCCTTCTGTTCCCTCATCTCTCTAGATGCCCTTCTGTCCCCTATTCTCTCTGGATGCCTTTCTGTTCTCCCATCTCTCCCGAAGCCCTTCTGTCCTCTCCTCTCTCTGGATGCCCTTCTGTTCTCTGGTCTCTCTAGTTGCCCTTCTGTTCTCTCCTCTCTCTGGATGCACATCTGTCATCTTCTCCATCTGGATGCCTCTCTCTTTTCCTTCCAAATGCACTTCTGTTCTCTACTCTCGATGGATGCCCTTCTGTATTCAGCTATCTCTGGATGCCCTACAATCATTTTTTCACTCTGTATACCCTTCTTTCTTCTCCTCTCTCTGGATGCCCTTCTGTCCTCTTCTCTCTCTGGATGTCCTTCAGTCTTCTGCTCTCTCTGGATGCCATTCTGTCCTCTCTTCTCTCTGGAGGCCCTTCTGTTTTCTCCTCTCTCTGGAAGCCCTTCTGTCTTCTCCTCTTTCTGGATGCCCTTCAATTTCCTCCTCACTCTGGATACCCTTCTGTCTTCTCCTCTCTCTGCATACCCTTCTGTCCTCGTCTCTTTCTGGATGTCCTTCAGTCTTCTTCTCTTCTGTATGCTCTTATATTCTCTCCTCTTTCTGGATTCTCTTCAGTTCTCTCATCTCTCTGGATGCCCTTCTGTTCTCTCCTGTCTCGGGATGCCCTTCTGTCCTCTCCTCTCTCCGGATGCCCTTCTGCCTTCTCCTCTCACTGGATGCCCTTCTCTTCTCTCCTCTCCCTGGATGCTCTTTTTTCCTCTCCTCTTTCTGGATTCTCTTCTGTTTTCTTCTCCCTAGATTCCCTTCTGTCCTCTTCTCTCTCTGGATTTCCTTCTGTCTCCTCCTCTCTCTGAATGCCCTTCTAGTCACTCCTCTTTCTGGATGCCATTCTTTCTCTCCTCTCTCTAGATGCCCTTCTCTTCTCTCCTCTCTCTGGATTTCCTTCTGTTTTTTGCTCTCTCTGGATGGGCTTCTGTACTCTCCCCTTTTTTATGCCATTCTGTTCTCTCCTGTTTCTGGATGCCCTTCTGTCTTCTCCTGTTTCTGCATGGCTTTCTGTTCTCCCCTCTTTCTGGATGCCCTTCTGTATTCTCCACTCTTAATGCCCTTCTGCTCTCTCCTTTCCATGGATTCCCTTTTTGTCTTCTCCTCTTTCTGGATTCCCTTCTGCTCTCTCATCTCTTTAGATGACCTTCTGTCGTCTTCTCTCCCTGGATGCCCTTCTGTCTTCTCCTCTCTCCTGATGCCCTTCTGTTCTCTCCTCTCTACTGATGCCCTTCTGCCTTCTTCTATTTCTGGATGCTGTTCTGTTATGTGTTCTCTCTAGTTGCACTTCTGTCCTCTTCTCTCTCTGGATGCCCTTCTTTTCTCTTCTCTCTCTTGATGCCCTTCTGTCCTCTCCTCTCTCTGGATGCCCATCTGTAGTCTTCTCCATCTGGATGGCTCTCTCTTCTTCTTCCAAATGCACTTCTGTTCTCTTCTCTAGCTGAATGCCCTTCTGTATTCAGCTATCAATGTATGCCCTACAATCATTTTTTCACTCTGGATACCCTTCTGTCTTCTACTCTCTCTGGATGCTTGTCTCTTATCTCCTCTCACTGGAAGACCTTTTGACCACTCCTCTTTCTAAATGCCCTTCTGTCTTTTCCTCTCTCTGGATGCCTTTCTGTCCTCTTCACTATCTGGATGTCCTTCAGTCTTCTGCTCTTCTGGATGCCCTTATTTACTCTTCTCTTTCTGGATTCTCTTCAGTTCTCTTATCTCTCTGGATGCCCTTCTGTCCTCTCCTCTCTCTGGATGCCCTTCTGCCTTCTCCTCTCCCTGGATGCCCTTCTATTCCCTCCTCACCCTGGAGACCCCTCTGTACTCTCCTCTTTCTGGATGCCATTCTTTCTCTCCTCACTCTGGATGACCTTCTCTTCTCTCCTCTCTCCCGATGCCCTTCTGTTCTCTCTTCTCTCCCGATGACCTTCATTCTCCTCCTCTCTCTGGATGCCGTACAAGTCTCTCTTCACCTGGATACACTTGTGTCTTCTCCTCTGTCTTGATGCCCTTCTGTTTTCTGCTCTCACTGGATGCCCTTCTGTCCTCTCCTCTCTCTGCATACCCTTCTGTATTCTCCTTTCTCCAAATGGTCTTCTGTCCTCTTCTCTCTCTGTATGTCCTTCAGTCTTCTGCTCACTCTGGATGCCAGCCTGTTTTATCCTCTTTCTAGATTATCTTTTGTTCTCTCATCTATCTGGATGCCCTTTGTTCTCTCTTCTCTAGGGATGCCCTTCTGTCCTCTCCTCTCCCAGAATGCCCTTCTGCTCTTTCCTCTGTCTGGATGCCCTTCTGTTCGCTTCTCTTTCCAGATGCCCTACTGTCCTCTACTCTCTCTGCATTCCCTTCTGTCCTCTTCTCTCTCTGGATGTCCTTAAGTCTTCTGCTCTTCTGGATGCCCTTGTATTCTCTCCTCTTTCTGGATTCTCTTCAGTTCTCTCATCTCTCTGGATGCCCTTCTGTTCTCTTCTCTTTCCTGATGCTCTACTGTCCTCTCCTCTCTCTGTATGCCCTTCTGTTTTCTCCTCTCTCCAGATGTCCTTCTGTGTTCCCCACTCTCTGGTTGGCTTTCTGTTCTCCCAAATCTCTGGATGCCATTCTGCCCTCTCCTCTCTCTGGTTGCCGTTCTGCTCTCTCCTTTCCCTTGATGCCCTTCTGTCCTCTCCTTTCTCTGGATGCCCTTCTGTCTTCTTTTCTCTGTGGATGCCCTTCTGTTCTTTCCTCTCTCTGGATTCCCATTTTGTTTTCTAGTCTCTCTGGATGCCTTTCTGTTCTCTCGACTCTCTGGAAGCCCTTCTGTACTCTCCTCTCTATGGATGGTCTTCTGTCTTCACCTCTCTCTGAATGAACTTCTGTCTTCTCCTCTCTCCCGATGCCCTTCTGTTCTCTCCTCTCTACTGATGCCCTTCTGTCTTCTCCTATTTCGGGATGCTCTTCTATTCTCTCGTCTCTCTAGTTGCCCTTCTGTGCTCTCCTGTCTCTTGATGCCCTTCTGTTCTCTACTCTCTCCTGATGCGCTTCTCTCCTCTCTTCTCTGGATGCCTTTCTGTTATCTTCTCCATCTGGATGCCTCTCTCTTTTCTTTCCAAATGAATTTCTGTCCTCTACTCTCACTGGATGCCTTTTTGTATTATGCTATCTCTGGTTGACCTACAATCCTTTTTTCACTTTGGATACCCTTCTGTCTTCTCCTCTCTCTGAATGCCCTTCTGTTCTTTCCTCTCACTGGAAGCCCCTTTGATCTCTTCTCTCTCTGGATGACTTTCTATATTCTCCTATCTCTTGATGCCCTTCTGTTCTCTCCTCGCTCTGGATTCAATTTTTGTCTTCTCTCTCTGAATGACCTTCTGTCATCTCCTCTCTCTGGATGCCCTTCTGTCTTTTCTTCTCTTCCTATGTCCTTCTGTTCTCTCCTCTCTTCTGATGCCCTTCTGTCTTCTCCTCTCTCTGGATGCCCTACAATTCTTTCCACACTCTGGAATCCCTTCTGTCTTCTCCTCTCTCTGGATGCCCTTCTGTTGTCTCCTCTCACTGGATGCCCTTCTGTCATCTCCTCTCTCTGGATGCCCTTCTGTCTTTTCCTCTCTCTGGATGCCCGTCTGTCCTCTTCATTCTCTGGATGCCCTATTGTCTTCTCCTTTTTATGGATGCCCTTGTGTTCTCTGCTCTCTCTGGATGCCCTTCTGTCCTGTTATCTCTCTGGATGTTCTTTTTTTTCTCTTCTCTCCCCGGATGCACTTCTGTCCTCTCCTCACTCCTGATGACCTTCTGTCCTCTTCTCTATCTGGATGCCTTCTTTTTCTCCTGTTTCCAGATGCCCTTCTGTTCTCTCCTCTCTCTATACTCTTCTGTCTTCTCTTCACTTTGGATGCCCTTCAATTATTTCCTCACTCTGGATACCCTTCTGTCTTTTTCTGTCTTTGGATGCCCTTCTGTTCTCTCCTCTCACTGGATGTCCTTCTGTCCACTCCTCTCACTGGATGCCCTTCTGTCCCCTTCTCTCTCTGGATGTCATCAGTCTTCTTCTCTCTCTAGATGCCCTTCTGTTCTCTCCTATTTCTGGATTCTCTTCTGTTCTCTCCTCTCTCTAGATTCCCTTCTGTCATCCATCTCTGGATTCCTTTCTGTTCTTTCCTCTTTTTGGATGCCCATCTGTTCTCTCTTCCCTCCGGATGACATTCTGTCTTCTCCTCTAGCTGGATGCCCTTCTATTCTGTCCTCTCTCTGGATGCCCTTCAGTCCTCTCCTCTTTCTTGTTTCTCTTCTATTGCCTTCTCTCTGGATGCCCTTCTCTTCTTTACTCTCTCTGGATGCAATTCTGTCCTCTCCTCTCTGTGGATGCCCTTCTGTCTTCTCCTCTTTCGGGATGCCCTTCTGTTCTCTCCTCACTTTGTATGACATTCTGTCCTATTCTCTCTGCATGGCCTTCTGTCTTCTCTGCTTTCTGGGTGCCCTTCTGTGTTCTCCTCTCACTGGATTCCCTTCTTTCCTCTCCACTCTCAGGATACCCTTCTGTTCTCTCCTCTCTCTGGATGCCTTTCTCTTCTCTCCACTTACTCGATGCCCTTCTGTCCTCTCCTCTCTCTGGATGCCCTTCTATTCTCTCCTCTCATTGGATGCCCTTCTGTTCTCTTGTCTTTCTTGATGCCGTTTTGTCCTCTCCTCTCTCTGGATGCCCTTCTGTCTTCTCCTCTCTTTGTATGCTCTGCTGTTCTCTCCTCTCGCTGGATTCCCTTCTGGCTTCTACTCTCACTGGATGCCCTACTGTTCTCTCTTCTTTCAGGATTCCCTTTTGTTCTCTCTTCTCTACAGATGCCCTTCTGTCTTCTCCTCTCTCTAGATGACTTTCTGCTCTCTCCTTTCTCTGGATGTCCTTCTGTTCTCTCCTCCTTATGGATACCCTTTTGTATTCTCCTCTCTCTGGATGCTCTTCTGTCTTCTCCAATCTCTGGATGGCTTTCTGTTCTCCCCTCTCTCGGGATTCCCTTCTGTCTTCTCCTCGCTCTGGATGCCCTCCTGTCCTCTCCTCTTTTTGTATGGCCTTCTGTGGTCTCCTATCTCGGCATGTCCTTCTGTCTTCTCCAATCTCTGGATGGCTTTCTGTTCTCCCCTCTCTCTGGATGCCCTTCTGCTCTCTCCTTTCCCTGGGTGCCCTTCTGTCCTCTTCTCTATCTGGATGCCCTTCTGTTTTTTTCTCTGTGGATGCCTTTCGGTTCTTCCCTCACTCTGGATTCCTTTTTTTTCTTCTTCTCTCTTTGTATGCCTTTCTGTTCTCTCATCTCTCTAGATGCCCTTCTGTCCTCTATTCTCTCTGGATGCCTTTATGTTCTCTCATCTCTCCAGATGCCCTTTGGTCCTCTCCTCTCTCTGGATGCCCTTCTGTCTTCACCTCTCTCTGGATGTCCTTCTGTATTCTCCTCTTTCCCAATGCCCTTCTTTTCTATCCTCTCTACTGATGCCCTTCTGTCTTCTCTTATTTCTGGATGCCCTTCTGTTCTCTGGTCTCTCTATTTGCCTTTCTGTCTTCTCCTCTCTCTGGATGCCTTTCTGTTCTCTCCTCTCACCGGATGCCCTTCTGTCATCTACTATCTCTAGATGGCTTTCTGTTCTCTCTTCTCTCTGGATGACATTCTGTACTCTCCTATCTGGGGATGCCCTTCTCCTCTTTCCTCTGTCTGGATGCCCTTCTGTCCTCTCTTACCTCTGTATGCCCTTCTGTCTTCTGCACTCTCTGGATGCCGTTCTGTTCTCTCCTCTCTCTGAATTCAATTTTTGTATTCTCCTCTCTCTGGATTGCCTTCTGTCATCTCCTCTCTCTAGATGCCCTTCTGTATTTTCCTCTCTCCCGATGCCCTTATGTTCTCTCCTCACTCCCAATGCCCTTCTGTCTTCTCCTCTCACTGGATGCCCTACAATTCTCTCCTCACTCTGCATTCTGTTCAGTCTTCTCCTCTACATGGATACCTTTGTGTTCTCTCCTCTCACTGGATGCCATTCTGTCAACTTCTCTCTCTGGATTCCCTATTGTCTTCTTCTCTTTCTGGATGCCCTTATGTTCTCTGCTCTCTCTAGATGCCCTTCTGTCCTCTCATCTTTCTGGATGCCCTTTTGTTCTCTTCTCTCCCGGGATGCACTTCTGTCCTCTCGTCTCTCTGGATGCCCTTCTGTCTTTTTTTCCATCTACATGCCTTCTCTCTTCTCGTCTTTCTGGATGCACCTTTGTTCTCTCCTCACTCTATGCCCTTCTGTTTTCTCCTCTCTTTGGATGCCCTTCTGTTCTCTCCTCTCTATGGATGCCCTTCTTTTCTCTTCTTTTTCCGGATGCTCTTTTGTCCTCTCCTCTCTCTGGATGCCCTTCTGTCTTCTCCTCTCTCTGAATGCTCTTCTGTTCTCTCCTCTCTCTGGATTCCCTTCTGTCTTCTCTCCTCTCTGGATGCCCTACTGTGTTCTCCTCTTTCTGGGTTCTCTTCTGTTCTCTTCTCTCTGGATACCCTTCTCTTCTTTACTCTCTCTGGATGCAATTCTGTCCTCTCCTCTTTGTGGATGCCTTTCTGTCTTCTCATCTTTTGGGATGCCCTTCTCTTCTCTCCTCACTTTGTATGACATTCTGTCCTCTTCACTCTCTGCATGTTCTTTTGTCTTCTCTACGCTCTGGATGCCCTTATATTCTCTCCTCTGTCTGGATGCCCTTCTGTGTTCTCCTCTCACTGGAATCCCTTCTGTCCTCTCCACTCTCAGGATACCCTTCTGTTCTATCCTCTTTCTGGATGCCCTTCTATTCTCTCCACTTACTGGATGCCCTTCTGTTCTCTCCACTTACTGGATGCCCTTCTGTGTTCTGCTCTCTCTGGATGCCCTTCAGTCTTCTCCAATCTCTGGATGGCTTTCTGTTCTCTCCTCTATCTAGATTCCCTTCTGTCTTCTCCTTAGTCTGGATGCCTTTCTGTTCTCTCCTCTTTCTGTATGCCTTTCTGTGCTCTTCTCTCTCTGGATGCCCTTCTGTTTCTCCAATCTCTGGATGGCTTTCTGTTCTCCCCTCTCTCTGGATGCCCTTCTGTTCTCCCCTCTCTCTGGATGCCCTTCTGCTCTCTCCTCTCACTGGATGCCCTTCTGTTCTCTTGTATTTCCTGATGCCCTTTTGTTTGCTCCTCTCTCTGGATACCCTTCTGTCTTCTCCTCTCTTTGAATGCTCTTCTGTTCTCTCCTCTCACTGTATTCCCTTTTTGTATTCCCCTAACTCTGGATGACCTTCTGTCATCTCCTCTCTCTAGATGCCCTTCTGTCTTTTCCTCTCTCCAGATGCCCTTATGTTCTCTCCTCTCTTCCGATGCATTTCTGTCTTCTCCTCTCACTGGATGCCCTACAATTCTCTCCTCACTCTGTGTTCCCTTCTGTCTTCTCCTCTACATGGATGCCCTTCTCTTCTCTCCTTTCACTGGATGCCAATCTGTCCACTTCTCTCTCTGGATGCCCTACTGTTTTCTCCTCTTTATGGATTCGCTTGTGTTCTCAGTTCTCTCTAGATGCCCTTCTGTCCTCGCCTATCGAAAGATGCCTTTCTGTTATCTCCTTTTTCTGGATTCTCTTCTGTTCTCTCATCTCCCTGGATGCCATTCTGTTCTCTTTTCTTTCCAGATGCCCTTCTATCCTCTCCTCTCTCTGGATGCCATACTGTCTTCTCCTCTTTCTGGATGCCCTTGTGTTCTCTGCTCTCTCTAGATGCTCTTCTGTCCTCCCATCTCTCTGTATGCCCTTCTGTTCTCTTCTCTCCCTTGAGGCACTTCTGTCCTCTCCTCTCTCCGGATGCCCTTCTGTATTCTTCTCCATCTAGATGCCTTCTCTCTTCTCGTCTTTCCGGACGCACTTTTGTCCTCTCCTCTTTGTATGCCTTTCTGTCTTCTCCTCTCTTTGAATGCCCTTCTGTTCTCTCCTCTCTATGGATTCCTTTCTGTCTTCTCTCCTCTCTGGAAGCCCTACTGTGGTCTCCTCTTTCTGGATTCTCTTTTGTTCTCTCTTCTCTCCGGATGCCCTTCTGTCTTCTCCTCTTTCTAAATGCCCTTCTGTATTCTCCTTTCTCTGGAGGCCTTTCTGACTTTTCTTCTCTCTGGATGCCCTTCTTGTCTCTCATCTCTCTGGATGCCCTTCTGTTCTCTCCTCTTTCTAGATGCCTTTCTATTCTTTCCTCTCTCTGGATGCCCTTCTGTCTTCTCCACTTTCTCTATGGCTTTCTGTTCTTCCCTCTCTCTGAATGTCCTTCTGTCCTCACCTCGCTCTGGATGCCCTCTGTGTCAGAAGCCAGGACCCTTGCCTCTTACCCTCACCCCCTACTTCTCTCCACATGCACAATGTCTCCTGCAGCTTCATCTCCCTAGCAACCACAAGGTATTGTTTGATAGTTACAAATAGATTTTTAGTTGTAAAGCATTGTACCGTATCTTTTGAAGTAAACAGTTGGACCGCCATTGTTTCAAGGCACAGGCCGAGAAGATTCTGTACTTTCCCATTACCTGGATCCCTCTTACCCCTCCCTTTGAAAAATGTATTATAAATAAGCACTTGGTGCCCAAATATATGACTCTTGACAAGCATTTGCTTCCTTGAGTCTTTTCTCTCTCTTGCCCATTCTTCCAGGTTGCAATCCTCCTTGTCCCTCACGAATAACCTAGGGCCCGCAGGTCGGGTCAGGTGGCACCCAAACGTTGGGGCTCGAGGCACGGATTCCTCTGGACGGAGCTTTGGCAAAAGAAGGCGTGAGCGCACGGTATATTGAGTGAGACAGGATCATCGCCCGTGACCTGTTGTCCTCGGGGTAAGTTTCATTCTGTCCCATAAGAATGGGCCATTCATTGTTGAAGGAGGCATCCTTTATAAAGGACCTCAAACAGAGTCTCAGAGAGAGAGGAATTAGGGTTAAGAAAAAAGATCTTATTGATTTCTTTGTGTTTATAGATGAACAGTGTCCTTGGTTTATGCTTGACGGTCCTATCATACACCCTAAGAAGTGGCAAAAAGTGGGTCATGAATTAAATGAAAAAATTAAATGTGAAGGTGATGGTGCAGTTAATCCAACAATTTTTTCATTCTGGGGTATTATTAGGGACATTATTGAGAATGCAGACAAAGATTCCAGTAAGCGCCAGCTCTTGTCGGTCACAAAATATTGCTTATCACAGTCATGCCCTGGCTCCGCTGGTTCCTCCCTCCCGCCATCTCAGGCTTCTGTTCCTTTTACACTTATTGATATACCTCATGAGTCTCAGCTTCCCTCCTCGTCCGATTCTCCTCATATTTATCCTGATTTGTCGCCTGTGCGCCCTTGTCATAGTTCTGTGCCCACGGCTCCTTTGCCCCCACAATATGTGCCTCTAGCCACTGGCGATCCTCACATCCCTCACTCTCCAATTTCCTACTGTAATCCTGTTCTTCGGAAGCCCCCCACCTCCATCTCCCGCCGCTGTTACCATTGCTGCACCGCGTTTGCCCTCTCCCCGCCCGACTTGCTTTGGCTCTGCCCTCGCCCCTCCAGCCTCAGCTTCAGCGCGCCCTACCATTGCCAATCCGGCCACAACCGCCGCTTCTGATTCACAGCCTTTGAATTCTGCCATTGCTGCTGTTCCCCACTAACGCCAATTCCCTCAGCTTCTATATCACTCCCTACTTCTGCAGTTTCGCCTTCTCCTGCTACCCTGCCTGTTTCTCTCTCTGACATGAAAAATCGTCTTTCTTCCCAGGTTCATGACTTGGCAGAGATCTTCCAACTTCAGGATCAAATTTCACAGCTCTTAACCCTTTATTCTTCCTCCTCCCCTACGCAGGGCTCTCAATGTTTGGTTTTCCCTGTCACTCGCTCTCAGAGTATCCCTCCCCAGACCCCCGCAGCTCCTGATTCTAGCTCATCACAGACTCTGTCACTCCCTCCCTTTTCTTGGTCTAGTACTCGGCGTTCACACAGTCACACGCCTGCAGCTCCTTCTTCTTCTTTGCGACCCATGCCCCTTCCTTTTCACGTTCCTCTCATAAACCTTCCCAGCCTTCCTGCCCCCAATTAGGGACCGAGGCTGAGTCTTCTGGAGATGAGGATGACACAGAGCCGGAGGATGAAGGCGGGGACGAGGTTGGAGCTGGGACAGAAACTGTAAATGTGGACCCTGCAGAGATTCCTACATTCTATAAAAAAACTCCGCTTTAAACAGTTAGAAAAATTAAATTCGGCTGTCAGGAATTATGGGCCTAATGCTCCCTTCACTCTTTCTCTTCTTGAAAGCCTTGGGGCAGGTGGCTATTTAACACCCAATGAGTGGTTGAGAGTTGCCCAGGCCATATTAACTCAGGGACAATTTCTCTCCTGGCAGGCTGACTGGGCAGATCGTTGCAGGTCTCAGGCACAAGTCAATCTTTCAAGCTTACGCTCGCCCTCCAATAAATGGACACTTGACAAACTCCTAGGTCGAGGGAGATATGCCTCTAACCAAATACAACAAAAATTTTCTCTGGGTCTCTTGGCTCAGTCTTCCTCAGCAGCTATGGGTGCCTGGAGAGCCATTCCCATGAAAGGCTCCGTCCTTTCCCCATTGACTAAGATCATTCAGGGCAATCAAGAAGAATTTCCAGAATTTGTTGCCCGTCTCCTGGAGGCAGCCGAAAGGTCCATGGGGCCTGGCCAGGGAGACAATAAACTTCTTCAGCAGCTTGCTTATGAAAATGCTAATTCTGCCTGTAGGGCTGCCCTTCGAGGGAAATATAAAAGTAAAGATTTGGATGAGATGATTCATATTTGCAAGGATGTAGATCCCTTTGCCCAGAGGGTCTCACAAGCCATCAATCTGGCTGTGGGAGCAGCCACTTCAGCCACTAATAATGGGACTAATATATCCACCTGTTTTAGATGTGGTCAACTGGGTCATTTTGCTAAACAGTGCCCTCAGGGTAAACCCATGGCTCAGCCCCCACCTCAATGGAGGGGGGAGCGTTCACTTCCAACGACCCCTTGCCCTCACTGCAGGCGAGGCAAACATTGGGCTATTGCCTGCCGTTCCAAAACTGATATTTTGGGCAATCCCCTCCCTCCCCTTCAGGGAAACGGGATGCGGGGCCAGCCCCGGGCCCCTCAGCCAGCCTCCTCCCTGCCGGCCTCGGGAACAGCCAGGCAGGGCCACATCAAACCTTCCATCAACAGCTCCCAAACCAGCCTCAGCCCTTCGTAGGGCTACCCCAGGGAGTGCAGGATTGGACCTCTGTGCCTCCTCCAATACAATATTAGTGGCTGGAGAAGGAGTCCAGATAATCTCTACTGGTGTCTTTGGGCCTCCCCACCCCAGACTTATTATCTCATTTTGGGCAGAGCCTCTGCCACACTCCAAGGCATTACCATCTTTCCTTCAATTGCTGATAACGATTACTCTGGAGAAATTAAAGTATTGGCCACTAGCTCCAGAGGGCCACTTCACATTCGCCAGGGGCAGCGACTTGCACAGGCCCTTCCCCTTCCATTAGACACCTCCACTCCCTCCTTGGGTCTGTCCCAGGGTGCTTCCACCCCGGGGTCCTCTGATGTCTATTGGGTCCAAAAACTTTCACAAGAGCGCCCACAATTAAAACTTAAACTTAATGGCAAAACCATTGAGGGCATTCTTGACTCAGGAGCAGACTCCACAGTTATTTCACAAGCCTATTGGCCCTCCTCTTGGCCCTGCCAGCCTTCTTTGACTCACCTTCAGGGCATTGGCCAGTCTAACAACACCCTTCAAGGCTCCCAATTGCTCACTTGGGAGGATCCTGAGGGTAATACTGGACATGTTAGACCATTCATTGTACCTGGCCTCCCTATAAACTTATGGGGTCGAGATATATTGAGTCAAATGGGAGTTCTTATGTTTAGCCCCTCTGCAACTGTTACCCACCAGATGCTGGACCAAGAGTTCATCCCTGGACAAGGCTTGGGCAGACACAACCAAGGGATCCCCACCCCAATTACAATTACACCCAAGACCTCACGCTCAGGACTAGGTTATGATTCAAATTTTTCCTAAGGACCATTGCTCCTCCTGCACGCCAGGCAGATAAGATCACCTGGAAGTCAGACTCCCCTGTCTGGGTCGACCAATGGTCCCTCCCTCAACACAAACTTTCTGCGGCCATGCAGTTGGTGCAGGAACAATTAGATGCTGGCCACATTGTTCCCTCCACTTCCCCTTGGAATACACCCATTTTTGTTATACAAAAGAAAGGGGGCAGATGGAGACTGCTCCAGGACCTCAGAGAAATTAATAACACTATGGTTCCAATGGGAGCCCTCCAGCCTGGCCTCCCCTCCCCCCGTGGCAATACCTAAGGGTTACAATAAAATGGTTATTGATTTAAAAGATTGCTTTTTCTGCATCCTCTTACACCCAGAGGATTGCAAACGTTTTGCCTTTAGCCTTCCTGTTGTTAATTGCATTGGGCCATCTCCATGATTTCAGTGGAGGGTCCTACCTCAAGGCATGGCCAATAGTCCCACCCTTTGCCAAAAGTTCGTGGCTCAGGCCATCGATCCTTTTCGCATTAAATACCCTGAGTTATATATTGTCCATTATATGGATGACATTCTTCTGGCTAGCCCTGATGAGATCTCCTTGCTCAGGATGGGCCAGGAGTTGGTAACTGCCCTCCAAGACCTCGGGCTGCAGATTGCCCCCGAGAAGGTCCAGCTACAGCCCCCACATTTATTTTTGGGTTTTGAGATTCATCCCTCTAAGATTTTCTCTCAAAAAATTGAACTTAGAAAAGATTCCTTACAAACAATTAATGATTTTCAACGCCTTTTGGGAGACATAAATTGGCTGCGCCCTTATTTAAAATTAACAACTGGAGAACTTAAGCCTCTATTTGATATTCTCCGAGGAGATTCTGACCCCTCCTCCCCTCGAGCCTTAACCCCTGAGGCCACCTCTGCCCTTAAGCTGGTAGAGAAAGCCATTCAACAACAAACTGTTACCTATTATTCTCCAACCTCCCCCTTGTGGCTATTGGTTCTTCCCACCGTGTTTTCCCCCACGGGATTATTGTGGCAGACTAAACCTTTATATTGGCTTCATTTGCCTGCCACCCCTCCTAAAGTACTACCTGTTTATCCCTCCTTGGTGGCACAGATCATAAGGATGGGAAGAGAGACCTCCCTGAAGCTTTTTGGTAAAGATCCTGACTTTGTCAGTGTTCCCTATGATGCTGCTCAACTTCGGTGACTACTTCAGACCTCAGAAGATTGGGCTATTAACTGTATCTCATTTCAGGGAAAGATAGATAACCACTATCCCTCTGACAAACTTGTACAGTTCCTTGAACACCAAGTGGTGATTTTCCCTAGAGTGACTAAGAACATTCCCATTCCTCAAGCACCACTGATTTTTACAGATGGATCCTCCTCTGGGGTTGCAGCCTTTAATATAGGTGGACAGGTCTCTAAGTTTCAGACCAAATTCTCCTCAGTACAGTTGGTAGAATTGGTTGCTGTTATTCAAGTCTTTAAGACCTTCCCAGATTGTGCCTTTAATCTTTTTACTGACAGTGCATATGTACCTCAATCAGTGCCTTTGTTGGAGACCGTTCCCTTTATAAGGCCATCTACCCACGCTTCCCCCCTCTTTTCTGAGCTTCAAGAAATAATTTTGGCTAGGTCCCATCCATTCTTTGTGGGTCACATACGTGCCCACTCTGGTCTTCCTGGACCCTTAAGTGAGGGAAATGACCTCATTGATAGGGCCACCCGAGAGTCTCCACTTGTCTTGGCGACCTTGGCCTTACCTTCTGATCCTGTACAACAGGCACAAAAAGCCCACCAATTACATCATCTAAATGCCCAGACCCTCCAACAGATGTTCTCTATTACCAGAGAACAGGCACGCCAGATAGTGCGTCAGTGCCAGGGATGTCTCATCCTCCTACCTGAACTACATTTAGGGGTTAACCCTAGTGGCCTTACCCCAGGAGAGATATGGCAAATGGATGTTACTCATTTTGCCCCTTTTGGTAAGCTTAAATATATACATGTTTCTATTGATACCTTTAGTGGTTTTCTTTGTGCCTCACTACAATCTGGTGAGGCTACCAAAAATGTTATTAGTCATATGATTTCTTGCCTTGCCTTTATGCCCATACCTAAGATACTTAAGACTGATAATGGCCCTGGGTATACCAGTGTCTCCTTTAAACAGTTCTGTGCCCAGCTTAATATTAAACATGTTACTGGTATTCCATATAACCCCCAAGGACAGGGCATTGTAGAAAGGGCACATCAGACCTTAAAGGACATGCTCTTAAAATTACAACATTCAGGGGGCATTTTATACCCACAAAAGGGAAATCATAAAATTTTGTTAAATCATGCACTATTTGTTTCTAATTTTTTGACCCTTGATGAAAAGGGAAAGTCTGTAGCAGATAGGTTCTGGCATCCTACTACAGCAGACTCCTATGCCAAAGTCATGTGGAAAGATCCGTTGACATATAAGTGGAATGGTCCTGACCCAGTTCTTATCTGGGGGAAGGGACATGCGTGCATATATGATTCAAAGGAACAAAATGCCAGATGGCTACCAGAAAGATTGATAAAGTTGGCTAACTCTACCCCAGGGATACTCCCAGAGAATGGTTCTTAACTGTGCTTCCTTTCAGAAAAATGCATCCAGTCGCCTTATTTGTCCTACTCCTCCTGCTCATACTTCAAATTCATCCAACTGTGAGTATTAAATCCGAACACTCCCCATATCAGATTTATAATTTTACTTGGGTCATAATAAATATAGCAGGAGACATTGTTAATTCCAGCTCTTCACTTGGAACCCAGCCTTCATGGCCCTCTTTGGAGGTGGGTCTTTGTGCTCTTGCCCTGGGAGCCAGTGCAGATTGGGGAACCCCCTCTAATTATTGGCCCCAATGTCAGCCTGTTGATGCACCTAACCCCAATTATGATGGCCACCTTATAGGATGTAATTCCTTTGATAGGAGAGTCTCCTTGGCCAATGATCCATCTGGCCTTTATGTATGCCCTGGGCCTACTGACCATGATCGCTCTCAAAATTATAAATGTGGCTATAGCTCTGATTATTATTGTGCATCTTGGGGCTGTGAAACCACAGGAGATGCATATTGGAGACCCCATTCTTCCTGGGATTATATCACTTTAAGGAGAAAGTTTGTACATACATATTTACAGGATAAACTAGGAATCAAGACTGCCCAACCATTTAAATCCTGGTGTGCATTCAAATGGTGTGTCCCTCTTCTTATATCCTTTACGGATGTAGGAAAGAGTAAAGACTGGACAGACCAAGGGTATGAGTGGTGTCTACGTCTAAGAAAATGCTCGACCTTTTCACTCACCTGCTCAGACCCGGGACTCATTTTTAGAATTAAGCTCCTTAAGAGTATCCCTAATAAAAATGTTGCTGCTGTGGGCCCTAATCCTGCCCTACAGCACCCTCGACCACCAGCCAAGCCCGTTCACCAGGCCTGGAACTATTGCTCCAGCCATTTTATCTCTCCCCACTTCCCCCCAGGTTGCCTTATTTCAGCCCACTATACCTGCAGGTCCTCCTAGTTCTGCTGACCTTATTATTTCTCTGGCAAATGCCTCCCTTGAAGCTATTCATAATACCAGTGAATATCAATATCGAGAATGTTGGATTTGTTTTTCACCTACTCCCCCTTTTTATGAGGGAATAGCTATTTTTACCCCTCCTTTTTTTTCTGATAATAGCAATTTGTTATTATGGGCCACTTCACCTGAAGGAGGTCTCACTCTTGGTTCCATTTTGGGCATGGGCCTTTGCCTTTTGGGGCCCTCTATGCTTCCACCCCCAAGATTTGGTCCCTATTTGCAATCAGATATTGATTTTAAATAATACCTTTTTATATACCATTGCATCCAATGGTACATATTTTGCCTGTGCCACTGGATTGACATTATATATTTCCAATTTTGAATTTTTAAGGACCAGAGATTATTGTGTAGTTGTTACCATTCTTCCTCATTTTCTTATTCATGACTCAAAGTCTTTTCTTAATATTCTAGATCAAGGTCCTTCTCTTAGGATCAAACGAGAGCCTCTGACAGCCCTTACATTGTCTGTCATATTAGGAATCAGCGCTGTTGGCGCAGGAACGGGCATTGCTTCTCTAGTCACCTCCAATAATCATTATGCCCATCTTCAGTCTCTCATTGATAAAGACTTAAATAATTTGAGAGAAGGAATACAAGACCTTAAGGACTCTGTGGCTTCTCTTTCTGAGGTGGTGTTACAGAATAGGAGAGGACTTGACCTTGTCTTCCTTAAGGAAGGGGGTCTCTGCATAGCTCTCAGAGAAGAATGTTGCTTTTACTCTGATAAGACAGGCCTTGTCCAAAATAGCCTGGACAAGGTCAAAAAGGGTTTAGAGAAAAGAAAGAGAGCCAGAGAACAACAAGAGACATGGTATCAAAATTGGTTCTCTACTTCACCTTGGCTTACCACCCTATTGCCTAGTTTATTAGGACCTTTTGTTGGTAATTTATTGCTTCTGTCTTTTGACCCTTGGGCCTTTAACCGTCTCACAAGTTTTGTTAAGAACCAGATTGATGCTGCCATCAAGAAGCCAGTTGAAGTTCATTACCATCAACTGAAGGCCGAGCGAGATCCAGAAGTGACTCTGCCGGAGACAGGTGCAGCTGCCAGCCCCCCTGCCTCCCCCTATGGCCGACCCCTAGACTTCCATACCCTCAAGAAAAGTTCCTGGCATGCCTGGCTCTGCCCTCGTTTCTCTCGCTAGGGAGCCTGGCCTCTTGATCATCCCGACAAAAATTGGCTTTTACCTAAACTAAGACCTGCCTTTGATGTGGTCCTCTAATATCGGGGAGTCTTTCATTATGACAATATTACACCCCAAATGACAAATGTCTGATAACCTAGACATTCACACAGGGATTAGGATGGCTGTGAGTTAGCCCAATGATAGGATTATTGTAGGTCCACTTCCCAGGGGCCCACCCAATGCAGCCGAAAAGGAGTGTGTGGTGCTGGGAGTGGGTGCAGCCTACATAGCCTAAGACAGGGTCCTCATCCTCCTTTCACCCACCTCGGGGTCCCTTGATGTTGCCCATTGTCTATAGCTTAAAGCCTTTGACCATCAACATGACTCGTCTCACATTAATGTCTTAGGGTTATGAACTTGTCCAAGACCCCCCCCACAATTTGACCTCCAAATTCTAAACTCATGTAGTTGGGATTGGTCACAGGATGCCCTCTCCATCTAAACAGAGAAGGGGGGAAATGTCAGAAGCCAGGACCCTTGCCTCTTACCCTCACCCCCTACTTCTCCCCAACTGCACATTGTCTCCTGCAGCTTCATCTCCCTAGCAACCACAAGGTTTTGTTTGATAGTTACAAATTGATTTTTAGTTGTAAAGCAGTGTACCATATCTTTTGAAGTAAGCAGTTGGACCGCCATTGTTTCAAGGCACAGGCCGAGAAGATTCTGTACTTTCCCATTACTTGGATCCCTCTTACCCCTCCCTTTGAAAAATGTATTATAAATAAGCACTTGGTGCCCAAATATATGACTCTTGACAAGCATTTGCTTCCTTGAGTCTTTTCTCTCTCTCGCCCATTCTTCCAGGTTGCAATCCTCCTTGTCCCTCACGAATAACCTAGGGCCCGCAGGTCGGGTCACCTCTGCTTTCTCCTTTCTCTGGATGCCCTTCTGTCCTCTCCTCTCCTGGATGCCCTTCTGTCTTCTTATCTCTGCGGATGCCATTCTGTTCTTCCCTATCTCTGGATGCCCTTCTGTTCTTCCTTATCTCTGGATTCCCTTTTCGTCTTCTCCTCTCTCTGGATTCCCTTCTGTTCTCTCATACCTCTAGATGCCTTTCTGTCCTCTATTCTCTCTGGATCCCTTTCTGTTCTCTCATCTCTCTGGAAAGCCTTCTGTAATGTCCTCTCTCTGGATGCCCTTCTGTCTTCTCCTCCATCTGGATGGCTTCTGTCTTCACCTCTCTACCAATGCCCTTCTGTTCTCTCCTCTCTACTGATGCCCTTCTGTCTTCTCCTCTTTCTGGATGCCCTTTTGTACTCTGGTCTCTCTTGTTGCCCTTCTGTCCTCTCCTCTCTCTGGATGCCCTTCTATTCTTTTCTCGCTCTTGATGCCCTTCTGTCCTCTCCTCTCTCTGGAGGCCCATCTTTCATCTTATCCATCTGGATGCCTCTCCCTTTTCTTTCCAAATGCGCTTCTGTTCTCTACTCTCACTGGATGCCCTTCTGTATTCTGCTATCTCTAGATGCCCTACAATCATTTTTTTACTCTGGATACCCTTTTGTTTTCTCCTCTTTCTGGATGCCCTTCTCTTCTCTCCTCTCATTGAAAGCCCTTTTGATCTCCTTTCTCTGGATGCCCTTCGGTCTTCTCCACTCTCTGGATGCCCTTCTGTTCTCTCCTCTCCCTGGATTCCCTTTTTGTCTTCTCCACTCTCTGGATGACCTTCTGTCATCTACTCTCTCTTGATGCCCTTCTGTCTTTTCCTCTCTCACAATGACCTTCTGTTCTCTCCTCTCTTCCAATGCCCTTCTGTCTTCTCCTCTCTCTGAATTTTCTACAATTTTCTCCTCACTCTAAATTTTCTTCTGTCTTCTCCTCTCTCTGGATACCCTTCTGTTCTCTCCTCTCCGTAGATGCCGTTCTGTTCTCTCCTCTCCCTGGATGACCTTCTGTCTTTTCCTCTCTCCAGAAGCCCTTTTGTCCTCTCCTCTCTCTTGATGCCCTTCTGTTCTATTCTATCTCTGGATGCCCTTTTGTTCTATTCTCTTTCCAGAAGCCCTTCTTCCTCTCCTCTCTCTGGATATCCTTCTGTCTTCTCCTCTCTCTGGATGCCCTTCTGTCCTCTCATCTCTTGGGATGCCCTTATGTCTTCTCCTGTCTCTGGATACCCTTTATTCTATTCTCTCTCTCGATGCCTTTCTGTTCTCTCCTAATTCAGGATGCCCTTCTGTATTCTCCTCTATCTGGATGTTCTCTCATCTCTTTGGATGCCCTTCTGTTCTCTACTCTCTCCAGATGTCCTTCAGTCTTCTGTTCTCTCTGGATGCACTTTGTTCTCTCTTCTTTCTATATTCACTCTGTTTTCTCATCTCTCTGGATGCCCTTCTGTTCTATTCTCTTTCCAGAAGCCCTTCTTCCTCTCCTCTCTCTGGATGCCCTTCTGTCCTCTCCTCTCTTGGGATGCCCATGGGTCTTCTCCTGTCTCTGGATATCCTCTATCCTATTCTCTCTCTGGATGCCCTTCTGTTCTCTCCTAACTCAAGATGCCCTTCTGTACTCTCTTCTATCTGGATGCCCTTCTGTTCTCTCATCTCTTTGGATGCCCTTCTGTTCTCTCCTCTCTCCAGATGTCCTTCAGTCTTATGTTCTCTCTGGATGCCCTTCATTCTCTCCTCTTTCTATATTCACTCTGTTTTCTCGTCTCTTTGGATGCCCTTCTGTTCTTTCCTCTCTAGGGATGCCCTTCTGTCCTCTCCTCTCTCTGGATGCCCTTCTGTCTTCTCCTTTTTCTGGATGCCCTTCTATTCTCTCTTCTCTCTGAATTCCCTTCTGTCCTCTCCTCTCTCTAGATATCATTCTGTTCTCTCCTCTCTCTGGATGCCCTTCTCTTCTCTCCTCTCTCTGGATGCCCTTCTGTCCTCTCCTCTCTCTGGATGCCCTTCTGTTATCCTTTCTATCCGGATGCCCTTCTATTCTCTTCTCTGTCCGGATTTCCTTCTGTCCTCTCCTCTCTCTGAATGCCCTTCTGTCTTCTGCTATCTCTGAATGACATTCTGTTCTCTCCTCTCTCTGGATTCCCTTCTTTCTACTCCTCTCTCTGTATGCCATTTTGTTCTCTCCTCTTTCTGGATGCTGTTCTGTTCTCTCTTCTTTCTAGATGCCCTTCAGTCTTCTCCTCTCTCTGGATGATTTTCTGGTCTCTTCTCTCTCCTTATGCCCTTTTGTCTTCTCCTCCCTCTGGATGCCCTTCTGTTCTCTCCTCTCTCTGGATGCCCTTCTGTCTTCTCCTCCCTCTGGATGCCATTCTTTTCTCTCCTCTCTTTGTATGCCCTTCTGTCCTCTCCTTTCTCTGGATGCCCCTCTGTTCTCTCCTCTCTCAGGATGCCTTTCTCTTCTCTTCTCTCCAGATTCCCTTATGCCATCTCCACTCTCTGTATATCCTTCTGCCTTCTCCTCTCTCAAATGCCCATCTGTTCTCTCTGTAGAGTGAAAAATTATAAGGGCCATTTTATGAAATATGTGTAGATTTCTCGCCTTAGAAAAACTTATTTTTTCGAGAGTACCTGAGCAGGAAAAATGCAGACATTCCTCAAGCCTCTCCCACAGGCAGGAGAGGCACAAGGCAGGAAGACATTCCTGACTACACATAAAGATGCTACCACCTAGGTGGGGCTATAACCCTATAGCCTGAAAAAGTAAACATAATAATCTGAAATGGCAGGATAGGGCACAATGACATGGTAAAAACCACATTTTTTAGAAGAATGCAGGGCGATTCCCACATGACACTAATCATTTAGGGTGAGTACCTCTGAATTGTTCCATTGTTACCATGTTTTGTATCCTTGACAACCCTTCACCCCCCTTGCCACTCTCCTGGTTTGTGGTTTTTCCCTTTAAAGCCCTCCAAGGACTGGCCTCCAGCATGAGTATCTGGTCAGACCACTGGCTGCCAGCTCTTTCACTAATAAACCTCTGCTGATTACATCCAGATATGGTTTCTTGTGATTTTTGGGTGGTCGCGATTTTCTGAGGCTTGAGGAAGTGTCTCCAGAGTTTTGAGCTCTTCATTTGGGGGCTCGTCCAGGATGTGCGACCACTCTAATCCAAAAAAACACACTGGGAGGTGAAGGGACACCTCGGTTCTCTGTCTGGTTGTTGTCTGACCTTTTGTCTAAATTGCCTGGTTTTTCCTGTGCTGGGTTGTCTAAATCGTCTGATTTCCAGTGTGCTGTTTTATCTAGGTTTGACTAAGTTGTTTGGCTTCTAAGTTGTTGGTGCCTGCCTGTCTGAATTTTTTGGTTTCTGAAAAGTGCACTTTTGGTTTGGTTTGGCAGTTGTCTTTGCCGTGGTAGGAGGAAAGAGCAACCAGCAGATGTGCTAAGGAAGGTCGCTGCTGCCACAACCTGGGCAACGTCATAGGTGAGGGGGCACTCCAGGGACACCTGGTTGGTACCCGTCTGGAGGCTGAGGAGGACACGTTGGTCTTTTTAGAGGAAAGGGCACAAGAGGCCTCCCGGCCATCTCTCTTTCTGAACTGGTGTTGGCTTTCACATTTGAGTCAGATTCTTGTTAGTCTTTGTGTGTGCTTCTTTTGTCTGTGTTTTATGTTATTTGTTGCAGCGGGGCAGACTCAGTCTCTGGTAACTCCCTTAAGCCTGACATTAAACCATTGGTCAGAAGTGAAGGACAGAGCTCATGAGCTATCAGTTAACATCAAGAAGGGACCATGGCAGACTTTCTGTACCTCAAAATGGCCTACCTTCGTTGTGGGATGGCCACCTGAGGGAACGTTTGATCTGTCTACTATCTTTGCTGTTAAGGCTATTATTTTCCAGAAAGGACCGAGGTCGCATCCCGATCAACAGCCATACATCGTGGTTTGGCAGGACCTGGTCAAAAATCCCCCTCTTTAGGTGAAACCATGGATAAAAGAGAAGCCAGGCTCCCGAGCCCTGGCTATCAGTACAGGGTCCAAACTGAAACCAAAAACGGCCCTAGAAACCAAACCTTTGGCTCTACCTAAGTTCTGTCCTGAGATTGAGGAGCCACCTGAGTAGCCAAACCCACTGCCACCCCCTACCACCGACCACCTTAACCACAGGCTCCCCCGGTACTGGCTCCGTGCCCAGAACCTCAGGGAGCAGGAGAAGGAGGACCGGCGGCTGGCACTCAGAGTCGGAGAGGTCTAAACCCTGAAGTACCAGATTTCACTGTTTCTTTGACTCTCCAAGCTATGGGCCTGGCCCCCACTGAGCCGAATACAGTGCAGTTCCTAAAATATTGGCCTTTTTCTTCCTCTGAGCTATATAACTGGAAAATTAACCATCCTCCTTTTTCAGAAAACCCCGCATCCCTGACTGGGCTGGTGGAGTCTGTGATGTACTCACACCAACCCACCTGAGATGATTGCCAGCAGCTCCTCCAAACCCTCTTCACGACAGAGGAGAGAGAGAGAATTTACCTAGAGGCCCAGAAAAATATTTGGAATGCCGTGGGTCAACTCTTGCAGACTCCAACAGAGATTGATGAAGCGTTTCCCCTCAACTGACCCCAATGGGACAATAACTCGGCCGCAGGTAGGGAGCGACTGTCCATCTACCGCCAGGCTCTTGTGGTGGGCCTCCGGAGGGCAGCGAGATGCCCCCCTCCAATTTGGCCAAGGTAAGAGAGGTTATGCAGGGACCCACGGAAGCCCCTTCAGTCTTCTTAGAGCGCCTCATGGAGGCATATCGTAGATACATTCTCTTCGACCCCACCTCAGAGGGACAGAAGGCTTTCATTATTATGTCCTACATTAGACAATCTGCTCCAGATATTAGGAAGAAGTTACAAGGCATTGAAGGATTACAGGATTATACAATTAGGGACGTGATTAAAGAGGCAGAGAAAGTATACCACAAGAGGGAGACTGAAGAAGAAAAGGCAGAGACAGAGAAGAAAGAAAGGAGTAAGGAAGAAGATAAAAGACAGAGAAGGCAGGAAAAGAATTTGACTAGGATTCTGGCCACAGTTGTAGATGAGGGCAGGTGCCAGGGAACTAGAGGAACTAGACAGGTAGGGAACCTGGGAGAATACCGAAGGCAGGAACCAAGGAGACCCAGAAGAGCTAGCCACACCCTAGACAAAGACCAGTGTGCCTATTGCAAGGAAAAATGTCATTGGGCCAGAAGAAGAAGGGACCCAAGGTTCTGGCCCTTGGTGAAAATGAAGATTAGGGGGGGTCGAGGCTTGCACCCCCTCCCTGAGCCTAGGGTAACCCTGAGAGTGGAGGGTATCCCCATGGATTTTCTTGTTGACATGGGAGCTGAGTATTCAGTGCTCAAGAAACCCCTGGGGAAGTTGAAAAATAAACAAACGATAGTCATTGGAGCGACTGGGCAAAACTCGTATCCCTGGACCACCTCGAGAACTGTGGACCTGGGAAGGGGGCAGGTGTCTCATTCCTTCCTGGTAATACCCAAATGCCCTACTGCATTGTTAGGCAGAGACCTTTTAACCAAGTTAAAGGCACAGATAAGTTTCACCTCCCAGGGGCTGGCTGTACAATGGGGCTCAACCACATCCCGGTGTTAACCCTCTCCCTAAAAACAGAAGTTGAATATAAACTATTTCAATCTGGTGATCAGAAGCACCATTCATCAGAATTAGAGATGGGACCTTGGTCCTGGTTCACTGAAGCATGGGCAGAGACTGGGGGGGATGGGTATGGCCAAGAATGTACCCCCGATAGTCATGGAGCTCAAGGCCGGAGCTACTCCCATTGGGGTTAAACAGTATCCAATGAGCCAAGAAGCCAGGATGGGAATACGTCCCCATATTGAGAGACTACTACAACAAGGGATTCTAGGCCTCTGCAAGTCCTCATGGAATACATCCCTGTTGCCAGTAAAGAAACCAGGCACTGGTGACTACTGACCCATTCAGGATCTCCGTGAAGTTAACAAACGGGTACTAGATATTCACCCCACAGTGCTGAACCCCTATAACTTGCTCAGTTCGCTGCCCCAGGACAGGACTTGGTACTCAGTTTTAGATCTCAAAGATGCATTCTTCTCCCTGAGACTTCATCACCAGAGTAAACCTATGTTCGACTTTGAGTGGAGAGACCCTGAGAATGGCAGAGCAGTACAATTGACCTGGACGAGGCTGCCCCAACGATTCAAAAACTCTCCCACCCTGTTTGATGAAGCGCTCCACTGAGACCTAGCCCCTTTCAGGGCTAACAATCCTCAGGTGACTCTTTTAATTTATGTACATGACCTTCTGATTGCCGCTGAGAACACTCGAGACTGTGAGAGAGGTACGGAACACCTCCTAACTGAGCTGGGTAAGTTGGAGTATCGTGCATCTATGAAAAAGACCCAGCTGTGCAGGACCGAGGTGACCTACCTGGGCTACACCTTGAAAGATGGACAGCACTGGCTGACTGAAGCCAGAAAGCAGACCGTTATGCAGATCCCGACCCCAATCACCCCTCATCAAGTAAGAGAATTTCTTGGGACAGCTGGGTTCTGCAGACTGTAGATCCCAGGTTTTGCCACCCTGGCACCACCGTTATACTCCTTGATTAAAGAACAAGGGGAGTTTGTCTGGACAGAGAAACATCAAAAAGCCTTTGATGCTTTGAAAAAGGCTCTGCTGGAAGCCCCAGCCTTGGCCTTACCAGACTTGACCAAGCCTTTCACCCTGTATATAGAAGAGAGGAAGGGGGTCACTAAGGGAGTCTTGACTTAGACTCTAAGACCATGGAAGCGCCCAGTGGCATATCTCTCGAAGAAGCTAGACCCAGTAGCCAGTGGTTGGCCTGCCTGTCTAAGGGCCATAGCAGCTACGGCTCTACTAGTGAGAGATGCTGATAAACTAACCTTGGGCCAAAAACTGTCAATAGTGGCCTCCCATGCTTTGGAGAACATAGTCAGACACCTTCCTGATTGCTGGATGACAAATGCCAGAATGGCACATTTTCAGACTCTCCTCTTGACTGAGCATATCACCTTCGCCCCACCGGCCATCCTAAACCTTGCCACCCTGCTACCTGAGGTTGACAGCTCTGTGATCCACCAATGTGAAGAAATTCTGGATGAAGAAACATCCAGCATTCCGGACTTGACTTATAAGCCCTGGCCAGGGGTGAAGACCTGGTTCACTGATGGGAGCAGCTTCATGGTTGAGGGTAAGTGAAAATCGGGGGCAGCAGTGGTAGACGGGAAAAAGACAGTGTGGGCCTCAGCTCTCCCAGAAGGAACCTCAGCGCAGAAAACAGAACTAGTGGCTCTAACACAAGCCTTAAAACTGGCAGAGGAACAACAAGTAAACATCTATACTGACAGCAGATATGTGTTTGCTACTGCTCATGTACACGGTGCTATCTACCGACAGAGAGGGTTATTAACCTCAGCAGATTTTAAACCTTTTAGAGGCAATCCACGTTCAAAAAAGGTGGCTATAATCCATTGTCCTGGCCATCAGAAAGAAACTGACTTTGTTGCTAAAGGAAATCAGATGGCTGACATTGAAGCAAAGAAGGATGCTCAGGGACCCATGATTTTAGCCGTCAAACTCAGGCTCAAGGTCTCTGACCCTATTAAACTGCCATGGGCTAAGCCAGTGCCCCATCCGAGGAAGGAAGCCTACATTATCTATCTGGGCTTCATCAGTAGACCCACCTGGGACCCGAAAAGATGATGGAGATAGTGGCCCAGTCTTGGTATAAGATTCCAAAGCTGAAGAAACTAGCTCACAAGCTAGTACGAGAGTATAAAGCATGTGCTTTCACAAATGCCGGTCACCACCAAGAGGTAAAAGGAACCAGGCTGCGGGGAGACCGACCTGGTTCATATTGGGAGGTTGATTTCACTGAAGTAAGACAAGCCAGATATGGTAACAAATATCTCCTAGTGTTTATACACACTTTCTCAGGATGGGTTGAGACATTTGCCACCAAAAAGGAAACTGCTACTGTGGTGACCAAGAAGATACTGGAAGAGATTCTACCCAGGTTTGGAGTACCAATGGTAATTGGGCCAGAAAATGGGCTAGCCTTTGTCACCCAGGTAAGTCAAGGATTGGTCAGACAATTGGGGTTTGATTGGAAATTACATTGTTCTTACCGACCCCAGAGTTCAGGACAGGTAGAGAGGATGAATAGAACCATTAAAGAGGCCCTGACTAAATTTTCCATTGAAACTGGTGGAAGTGATTGGACAGCCTTGCTCCCTCTTGCCCTATTCCGGGTTCAAAATACGCCCGGAGTCCTGGGACTTACTCCTTTTGAGATTCTTTATGGATCCCCACTTCCCAGCTATGAGACCCTTGAGAGTGTAGCATGCTCTGATGATGGCTATATTCCTCCCCTGCCTAATCTATCCCGACTAAAGGCCTTTGAAACTGTAAAGAAAGAGATCTGGGGAGCTTTCAAGAACTCTTGTGTTCCAAAAGAAGATCCAGTGCCGCACCAGTTTGAGGTTAGAGACACCGTACTGGTGAGGAGACATCGGGCGGGCAACCTTGAGCCACGGTGGAAAGGCCCATACCTGGTTCTGTTGACCACCCCTACAGCAGTGATAGTGGACAGCATAGCCTCCTGGATCCATGCTTCCCACGTGAAAAGAGCACCTCCAGACTCTCAGCAAGATGAATGGGCCTTGGAGAAGACTGATAACCCTCTTAAGCTACACCTGTGTCGTAAACGCTGCTCTGAGTAAGAACCCCAATCCCCATACCCCTCAACAACTCATCTGACAAATTGAGGACCCAATTACTGGCGCCGTTATAAACAGTACCCAACAGGTCGCCCCTCTGGGAACATGGTGGCCTGCCCTATACTTCTGTCTCCATCAGATCAACCCTGAGACTAGGAGTTTCCCCCCAAACTTAGTGCGCAGCTATGGGTTTTACAGTTGTCCTGAATCTGATAAGGATACACATTGTGGGGGACCCCAAATCTTCTTCTGTGGGAAGTGGAGCTGTGTCACCTCAAATGATGGAGATTGGAAGTGGGCTACATCACCTGCTGGGGATAGACTGACTTTTTCTTTTGCTAAATCAGGACCAGGCTCACATGCGATAATGAGACTGTATAAAGACAAGCCATGCTCCCCAACCGATTTAGACTACATAAAGATGCAATTCACTGAGAAGGGAAAAGCGACAGACTTTTCTAGACGGTGTGACCTGGGATATAGTCTTTTATAAATCTGAAGGTGGGGTGGGATCTCGCCTTCTTGTCCGTCTAAAAATAGAGAGCCCTCCAGCCCAATCTATAGGCCCCAATAGTGTGTTATCTGAACAGAATCCATCCCCACCAGCTGCCCCAGTGACACCTTCTAGGCCCATGGAAGGTAACATCCTCAGTTGCGTTCTCACTCCAGCCACATCCATTCCAAGCACTGGACAGAGACTGTTAAATTTAATTCAAGGGGCCTTTACTATATTAAATGGATTTCAACCTAACATGACTAAATCCTGTTGGTTATGTCTCTCCTCAGGACCACCTTATTATGAAGATATTTCAATGACAGGGACTTTTAACAACACCACCAGCCACAGTGCTTGTATATGGAACAGTAAAAGTAGATTAACCCTTACTGTAGTTTCAGGACAAGGGTTCTGCATAGGAAACCCACCAGAAGCTTATAAACATCTATGCAACCAGACTCTTAAGAGCCTGAAGACCTCTGTTAACAGATTTTTAGTTCCTGAAATTGATAAATGGTGGGCTTGCAGCTCTGGGCTAACACCATGTGTTTCCACTGCTATCTTTGATGAGAACAAAGATTATTGTATACTTGTTCATTTAATCCCCCGGGTTTACTATCATACCACAGGTACTCTTGAACGTGAGTTTGAGAAACACCCTAGACGTTTCAGCAGTGAACCTGTTTCCTTGACTCTAGACGTTATATTGGGCCTGGGAGTGGCTACAGGTGTTGGGACAGGTGCTGCTACATTGATACAGACTCCTAATTATTTTCATCAGTTGAGAACTGCCATTGATGTAGATTTGAGAGCCATGAAACAGTCAGTAACAAAGTTGAAAGAGTCATTGGCTTCCATCTCAGAAGTTGTTCTACAAAATAGAAGAGGACTAGACTTGCTGTTTCTTAGGGAAGGGGGTTTGTGAGCTAGTCTAAGAGAAGAATGTTGCTTCTATGTAGGCCATTCAGGAGTGATAAGGGACTCTATGAGTAAACCCAGAGAAAGGTTAGACCAGAGACAAGAAGGTAGAGAGGTGCAGCAAGGTTGGTTCGAAAGTTCGTTCAATAAGTCTCCTTGGTTGACAGCCCTATTATCCTCCCTTGCTGGACCTCTTGTGATTTTACTCTTGTTTTTAACCATAGGCCCCTACATTTTAAATAGATTAGTAACTTCTGTTAGAGAAAAGATAAATGCTGTTCAGCTTTTTGTGTTGCGCCACCAATATAAGACTTTGGGACAAGAAAATGATAATTATGATGACACTGGAGTTTAAACTATTCTAAAGATCCTAATCGGAAAAAGTGGGGTGAGAATAGACTTATTAATAATTGAGTTTTTATAATTAAAAACATAGCCAAATCGGAAGAAGTGAGGATGTAGAGTGAAAAATTATAAAGGCCATTTTATGAAATATGTGTAGATTTCTTGTCTTAGAAAAACTTACTTTCTCGAGAGTACCTGAGCAGGAAAAATGCAGACATTCCTCAAGCCTCTCCCACCTATTGGTGGAAGAGGCTCAAGGCAGGAAGACATTCCTGACTACAGATAAAGATGCTACCACCTAGGTGGGGCTATAGCCCTTATAGCCAGAAAAAGTAAAGATAGTAATCTGAAATGGCAGGATAGGGCACAATGGCATGGTAAAAACCACATTTTTGAGAAGAATGCAGGGCGATTTCCACATGACATTAATCATTTAGAGTGCATAACTCTGAATTGTTCCACTGTTTTCATGTTTGGTATCCTTGATAACCCCTCACCCCATTCCCACTCCCCTGGTTTGTGGTTTTTCCCTTTAAAACCCTCCAACGACTGGTCGTGGGGGTCGAACCTTGACTCCAGCGCAAGTACCTGGTCAGACCACTGGTGGCCAGCACTTTCCATAATAAACCTCTGATGATTACATCCAGATATGGTTTCTTGTGATTTTTGGGTGGTCGCAATTTCCGGAGGCTTGAAGAAGGGTCTGAGAGTTTGGAGCACTTCATCTCCTCTATCTGGATTCACTTCTGTATTCTCCTCTCTCTGGATGCCCTTCTGTTCTCTCCCCTCTCTTGGTGAACTTTTGTCCTCTCCTCTCTCTGGATGCCCTTCTGTTCTCTCCTCTCTCTGGATTGCCTTCTGTCTTCTCCTCTCTCTGAATGCCCTTCTAGTCCCTCCACTTTCTTGATGCCCTTCTTCCTCTCCTCTCTCTGGATGCCCTATGTTCCCTTCTCTCTCTGGATGCCTTTCTCTACTCTCCTCTTTCTGGATGCCCTTCTCTTGTCTCCTCTCTCTGGATGCCCTTCTCTTTTCTCCTTTCTCTGGATACCCTTCTGATCTCTACTCTCTCTAGATGCACTTCTGTCTTCTCCTCTCTCTAAATTACTTTCTGTTCTCTTTTCTCTGGATGCTCTTCAGTTCTCTCGTCTCACGGGATGCCCTTCTGTCCTCTCCTCTCTCTGGTTGCCCTACACTCTTCTCTCTCCGGATGCCCTTCTGTCCTCTTCTATCTCTTAATGTCCTTCAGTCTTCCGCACACTCTGAAGGCCCTTCTGTTCTATCCTCTTTCTTGATTCTCTTCTGTTCTGTCATCTCTCTGGATGCCCTTTGTTCTCTCTTCTCTTGGGATGCCCTCTGTTCTCTCCTCTTTCTGTATGCCCTTCTGTCTTCTCCTTTCTTTGGATGCCCTTCTGTTATCTCCTCTCTTTTGATGCCTTTCTGTCCTCTACTCTCTCTGGATACCTTTCAGTCCTCTTCTCTCTCTGGATTTTCTTCTGTCTTCTCCTCCCTGTGAATGCGCTTCTAGTCTCTCCACTATCTGGATGCCCTTCTGTCTTCTCTCTGTGAATGCCCTTCTAGTCTCTCCTTTCTCTGGATGCCCTTTTTCCTCTCCTCTCTCTGGATGCCCTTCTGTCTTCTCCACTCTCTGGATGCCCTTCTTTTCTCTCCTCACTCGGGATTCTATTCTGTGTTCTCCTCTCTCTGGATGCATTTCTGTTCTCTACTATCTCTGGCTGCCCTTCTTTCCTCTCCTCACTCTGGTAGCCCTTCTGTCTTCTTCTCTCTCCGGATGCCTTTCTGTACTCTTCTCTCTTTGGATGTAATTCAGTCCTCTTCTCTCTCTGGATTCCCTTCTGTCTTCTCCTCTGTGAATGCCCTTCTAGTCTTTCCTCTCTCTGGATGCCCTTCTTTAAATCTTCTCTCTGGATGCCCTTCTGTTCTCTCCTCTCTCTAGATGCCTTTCTGTGTTCTCCTCTCTCTGGATGCCCTTCTGTTCTCTCCTCTCTCTGGCTGCCCTTCTGTCCTTTCCTCTCTCTGGAAACCCTTCTGTCTTCTCCTCTCTCTGGATGACTTTCTGTCCTTCTTTCTTTGCATGCCCTTCAGTTTTCTCCTCTCTCTGGATGCCCTTCTGGTCTCTCTTCCCTCTGGATGCTCTTCTGTTCTCTTCTCTTTCCGGATGGTCTTATGTGCTCTCCTCTCTCCAAATGCACTTCTGTTCTCTCCTCTCTCTGGATTCCCTTCTGTCTTCTCTCTCTGAATGCCCTTCTAGTCTCTCCTCTCCCTGGATGCCTTTCTGTTCTCTCCTCTCTCTGGATGCTCTTCTGTTCTCTCCTCTCACTGGATGCACTTCTGTTCTCTCCTCTCCCTGGATGCCCTTCTCTTCTCTCCTCTCTCTAGATGCCTTTCTGTCCTCTAATCTCTCTGGATGCCCTTCTGTTGTCTGGTCTCTCTGGCTGCACTCTGGCCTCTCCTCTATCTGGATGCCCTTTTGTCCTCTCCTCTATCTGGATGCCCTTCTGTCTTCTCCTCTCTCCTGATGCCCTTCATTTCTCTCCTCTGCTGATGCCCTTCTCTATTCTCCTCTCTCTGGATGGCCTACAATTCTCTCTTCACACTGGATACGCTTCTGTCTTCTCCTCTCTCTGGATGCCCTTCTGTTTACTCCACTCACTGGATGTCCTTCTGTCTTCTCCTTTCTCTGGATACCCTTCTGGTCTCTCCTCTCTGGATGCCTTTCTGTTCTCTTCTCTCTCTGGATGCCTTTCTGTGTTCTCCTCTCTCCAGATGCCTTTCTTTCCTCTTCTCTCTCTGGATGCCCTTCAGTTCTCTCCTCTCTCTGTATTGCCTTCTGTATTCTCCTCTCTGAATGCTGTTCTAGTCTCTTCTCTTTCTTCATGCCCTTCTTCCTCTCCTCTCTCTGCATGCCCTTATGTTCCCTTCTATCTCTGGATGCCCCTCTCTATTCTCCTCTTTCTGGATGCCCTTCTCTTCTGTCTTTTCTCTGGATGCCCTTCTCTTCTCTCCTCTCTCTGGATGCCCTTCTGTTCTCTACTATATCTAGATGCTCTTCTGTCTTTTCCTCTCTCTAAATTGCTTTCTGTTCTCTTTTCTCTGGATGATCTTCTGTTCTCTCATCTAAATGGATGCTCTTCTGTCCTCTCCTCTCTCTGGTTGCCCTTCTGTATTTTCTTCTCTCCGGATGCCCTTCTGTCCTCTTCTCTCGCTGGATGTCCTTCAGTCTTCTGCTCACACTGGATGCCCTTCTGTTCTATCCTCTTTCTTGATACTCTTTTGTTCTCTCATCTCTCTGAATACCCTTTGTACTCTCTTCTCTCTGGATGCCCTCTGTCCCCTCCTATCACTGTATGCCCTTCTGTCTTCTCTTTTATCTGGATGCCCTTCTGTTCTCTACTCTCTCTTGATGCCCTTCTGTCCTCTACTCTCTCTGGATACCCTTCAGTCCTCTTCTCTCTCTCGATTTTCTTCTGTCTTCTCCTCTCTGTGAGTACCTTTCTAGTCTCTCCTCTCTCTGAATGCCCTTCTTCCTCTCCTCTCTTTCTGGATGCTCTTCTGTCTTCTCCGCTCTCTGAATGCCCTTCTGTCCTCTTTTTTCTCTGGATGACCTTCTGACTTCTCCTCTCTCTTGATGTCCTTCTGTCCTCTCCTCTCTCTGTATGATCTTCTGTTTTCTATGCTCTCTAGATTCCCCTCTGTTCTCTCCTCTATCTAGATGTGCTTCTGTCTTCTCCTCTCTCTGGATAGGCTTCTGTTCTTTTTTCTGTGGATGCCCTTCTGTGCTCTCTTATCTATGGATGCCCTTCTGTCCTCTCTTCTCTCTGCTATCCCCTCTGTCTTCTCCTCTCTCTGGATGCCTTTCTGTCCTCTTCTGTATCTGGATGTCCTTCAGTCCTCTCCTCTCTCTGAATGCCCTTCTGTTCTCTTCTCTCTCTCTCTGGATGCCCTTCTGTTCTCTCCTCTTACTGGATGCCTTTCTGTTCTCTCCTCTCTGTGCATGGCCTTCTGCTTTGTCCTCACTCTTGATGGCTTTCTGTTCTCTCCAATCTCTTGATGCCCTTCTGTCCCCTCCTCTTTCTGGATGCCCTTCTGCTCTTTCCTTACTCTGGATGCCAACCTGTCCTCTCCTCTCTCTGTATGCCCTTCTGTATTCTCCTCTCTCTAGATGCTTTTCTGTTCTCTCCTCTCTTTGGATTCCATTCTCTTCTCTCTTCACGCTGAATGCTCTTCTATTCTCTTCTCTCTCTGGATGCCCTTCTGTCCTCTCCTCTCTCTCTGGATGCTCTTCTATCTTTTCTGCCCTTTGGAGGCCCCACTGTCCTCTCCTTTCTCTGGATGACCTTCTGTACTCTCCTCTCTCTGTATGATCTTCTGTTTTCTACTCTCTCTAGATTCACCTCTGTTCTCTCCTATATCTAGATGCCCTTCTGTCTAATCCTCTCTCTGGATAGGCTTCTATTCTCTTTTCTTTGGATGCCCTTCTGTCTTCTCGTATCTCTGGATACCCTTCTGTTCTCTCCTCTCTCTGGATGCCATTGTGTCCTCTCCTCTCTATGGATGCCCTTCTGTCTTCTCCTAACTCCCAATGCCCTTCTGTCTTCTCCTCTTTCTGGATTCCCTTCTGTTCTCTCCTCTCTCTGGAAGCCCTTCGGTTTTGTCCTCTCTCTGGATACCCTCCTATTCTTTCCTTTCTCTGGATGCCGTTCTGTCCTCTCCTCTTTCTGGGTTGTCTTCTGTTCTCTTCTCTACGGATGACCTTCTATTTTTTCTTCTTTCCAGATGCCCTTCTGTCCTCTCTTATCTGTGGATGCCCTTCTGTCTTCTCCTATCTCAGGATGCCCTTCTGTCCTCTCCTATCTATGTATGACATTCTGTCATCTTCTCTCTCTGAATGCCCTTCTGTCTTCTCCACTCTCTGGAAAGGCTTCTGTTCTCTTTTCTGTGGATGATCTTCTGTCCTCTCCTATCTCTGGATGCCCTTCTGCTCTCTCCTCTCTCTGGATTCACTTCTGTGTTCTCCTCTCTCTGGAAGCCCTTCTGGTCTCTCCTCTCTCTGGCTGGCCTTCTGTTTTCTCCTCTCTATGGTAGCACTTCTGTCCTCTCCTCTCTCCGGATGCTTTTGTGCCCTTTTCTCTCTCTGGATGTCCTTCAGTTATCTGCTCTCTCTGAATGCCCTTCTGTCTTCTCCTCTCTCTGAATGCTTTTCTAGTCTCTCCTCTTTCTAGATGCCCTTCTTCTTCTCCTCTCTCTGGATGCCCTTCTGTTCCCTTCTTTCTCTGGATGCCCTTCTCTACTCTACTCTATCTGGATGCCATTCTCTTCTCTCCTCACTCTGGATGCCCTTCTGTTTTCTCCTCTTTTTGGAATACCTTCTGTCTTCTCCTTAATCTGAATGCCCTTCTGCACTCTCCTTTCTCCCGATGCCTTTCTGTTCTCTCCTGTCTACTGATGCCCTTCTGTCTTCTCCTCTTTCCAGATGCCCTTGGGTTCTCTGCTTTTTCTAAATGACCATCTGTACTCTCCTCTCTCTGGATGCCCTTCTGTTCACTTCTCTACCTGGATGCCTTTCTGCCCTCTCTTTTCTCTGTATTCTCTTTTGTCCTCTTCTCACTCTGGATGCCATTCTGTCTTCTCCTGTCTCTGGATGCCATTCTGTTCTCTCCTCTCAATGGATGTCCTTCTGTCTTTCCTCTCACTGGATGCCCATATATTCTTTTCTCTCTCTAGATGTCATCAGTCTTCTGCTCTCTCTGTTTGCCCTTCTGTTCTCTCTTCTTTCTGGATTCTCTTCTATTCATTCATCTTTCTGGATTCCCTTTTGTCTTCTTCTTTCTCTGGATTCCATTCTGTTCTCTCCTCTTTCTGGATGCCCTTCTGTTTTCTCCTCTCTCAGGATGACCTTCTGTATTATGCTCTCTCTGTATGGTATTATGTCCTCTTCTCTCTATGGATGCCCTTCTGTCTTCCCTAATCTCTGGATGCCCTTCTGTTCTCTCTTCTCTCTAGATGCCCTTCTGTTCTCTCCTTTTTCTGGATGCCCATTTGTTCTCTCCTCTCTCCGGTAGCCCTTCTGCCTTCTCCTCACTCTAGATGGCTGTCATTTCTCTCCAATCTCTGGAAGCACTTCTGTCCTCTCCTCTTTCGGGATGCCATTCTGTCTTTTCCTCTCTCTGGATGGCTTTCTGTTCTCTTCTCTCTCTGGATGACCTTTTGTCCACTATTATCTCTGGATGCCCTCCTGCTCTCTCCACTCTTTTCTTTTCTCTCCTCATTCTCGATGCCCATATGTTCTCTCCTCTCTCCAGTAGCCCTTCTGCCTTCTCCTCACTCTGGATGGCTTTCAGTTCTCTCCACTCTCTGGATGCCCTTCTGTCCTCTCCTCTTTCTGGGTGCCCTTCTGCTCTCTCCTCTCTCTGGATGCCCATCTGTCCTCTCCTTTCTCTGTATGCCCTTCTGTTCTCTCCTTTCTCTGGATGCCTATCTGTCTTCTCCTCTCTCTGGATGCCCTTCTGGTCTCTCCTCTCTCTGAATGCCCTTCTGTTCTCTCCTATCTCCTGATGCCCTTCTGTCTTCTCCTATCACTGGATTCACTTCTGTTTTCTTCTCTCTCTTGATGCCCTTCTTTTCTCTCTTCCCTCTGAATGCCCGTCTGTTCTCTTCTCTCTCTGGATGACTTTCTGTCCTCTCCTCTCTCTCTGGATGCACTTCTGTCTGCCCTGATCCCTTGATGACCTTCTGTCCTCTCCTTTCTCTGGATGCCCTTGTGTCTCCTCCTCTCTCCAGAGCACAGAGAAGAAAGAAGTGCATCCAGGGAGAGTACAGAATAGAATGGTATCAAGAGAGCAGGGAAGACAGAAGAACATCCTGAGATAGGAGAAAACAATAGGGCATCCAAAAAAGAAGAGAGGACAGAAGGGCATGTAGAGGGAGAAGAGAACAGAAAGTTATTCAGAAAGAAAAGACAGAAGGGCATTGGGAGATAGGAGAAAACAGAAGGGCTCCCAGAGAGAGGAGTTGATAGAATGGCCTCCAGAGAGAAGAGAGAAAAAAGGGCATCCAGAGAGAGGAGAGGTCAGAAGGGCATCCAAAGAAAAGAGTAAAGGAGGCCATACAGAGAGAGGAGAAGACAGAAGGGCATCTAGAGAGAGGAGAGAACAGAAGAGCATCCAGAGAAGAAGACAGAGCGAATCCAGAGAGAGAAGAGAACAGAAGGGCATTTGGAGAGAGGAGAAGACAGAAGGGCATCCAGATAGAGGAGAGGATAGAACAGCATCCAGAGAGAGGAGAAGACAGAAGGGAATCCAGAGAGAGGAGAGAAAAGAAGGGCATCCAGAGAGAAGTGACGAAAGAAGGGCATCCAAAGAGAGGAGAGTGAAGAAGGGCATCCAGAGAGAGGAGAGGACAGAAAGGATCCAGAGAGAGAAGAGAACAGAAAGCCATCCAGAGAGAGGAGAAGACAGAAGGGCATCCATGGAGAGGAGATGTAAGAAGTGCATCCAGAGAGAGGAGAGAAGAGAAAGGCATTGAGAGAGGAGAAGACAGAAACACATCCACAGAGAGGGGAGAACAGAAGGGCATCCAGAGAGAAGAGAAGACAGAAGGGCATCAAGAGAGAAGAGGAGAGGAAGTAAGGGAATCCAGAGTGAGGAGAGCACAGAAGGGCATCCGAGAGATGAGAGAACAGAGAGGCATCCAGAAAGAATAGAGGACAAAAGGGCATCTAGAGAGAGGAGAGAAGAGAAGGGCATCCAGCGAGGGGAGAAAACAAAAAGGGAATGCAGAGAGAGGAGAGAACAGAAGGGCATCAAGAGAGAGGAGATGACAGAAGGGCATCCAAAAAGAGGAGATTAAAGAAGGGCATCCAGATAGAGGAGAATGAAGAAAGGCATCCAAAGAGAGGAGAGGTCAGAAAGCCATCCAGAGAGAGGAGAGAAGAGAAGAACAACAAGAGAGGAGAAGACAGAAACACATCCACAGAGAGGGGAGAACAGACGTGCATCCAGAGAGCAGAGAAGACAGAAGGGCATCCAGAGAGAGGAGAGGACAAAAGTGCATCGAGAGAGGAGAGCACAGAAGGGCTTCCAGAGAGATGTGAGAACAGAGAGGCATCCAGAGAGAATAGAGGACAGAAGGGAATCTAGAGAGAGGAGAGAAGAGAAGGGCATCCAGCGAGAGGAGAAGACAAAAGGGAATCCAAAGAGAGGAGAGAACAGAAGGGCATCCAGAGAGAGGAGAGAACAGAAAGCTAACCAAAGAGAAGAGAAGACAGAAGGGTATCCATGGAGAGGAGATGTCAGAAGGGTATCCATAGTATAGAGAACAGAAGGGGGTCTAGAGAGTGGAGAAGACAGAAACACATCCACAGATATGGGAAAACTGAAGGGCAGCCAGAAGGCAGAAAAGACAGAATTGCATCCAGGGAGTATAGAGAACAGAACGGTATCCAGAGAGCGGAGAAGACAGAAGAACATCCCGAGATAGGAGAGAACATAAGGGCATCCAGAGAGAATAGAGAACAGAAGGGCATGTAGAGAGAGTAGAGAACAGAAAGTTATCCAGAAAGAGGAGAAGACAGAAGGGCATTGGGAGATAGGAGAAGACAGAAGGGCTTCCAGAGAGAGGAGTTGATAGAATGGCCTCTAGAGAGAAGAGAGAAAAGAAGGGCATCCAGAGAGAGAAAATGTGAGAAGGGCATCCAGAGAAAAGAGTAAAGAAGTCCATACAGCAAGAGGAGAAGACAGAAGGGCATCTAGATAGAAGAGAGAACAGAAGGGCATCTAGAGAGAGGAGATAACAGAAAAGCATAGAGGGAGGAGAAGACAGAAACATTTCCACAGAGAGGGGAGAACAGAAGGGAATCCAGAAAGCAGAGAAGACAGAAGGGCATCCAGAGAGAGGAGAGGACAGAAGGGCATCAACAGAGAGGAGAGGACAGAAGGGCATCTCTAGAGATGATAGAACAAAGAGGCATCCAGAGAGACAAGAGAAAAGAGAGCATCCTGAGAGAGGAGAAGACAGAAGGGCATCCAGAGATAGGAGAGGACAGGAGGTTATCCAGAGAGAGGAGAGCACAGAAGGGTATCCAAAGAGATGAGAAAACAGAAGGGCATAAATAGAGGATAGAGGACAGAAGGGCATCTAGAGAGAGCAGAGAAGAGAAGGGCATCTAGAGAGAGAGGAGAAGACAAAAAGGGAATCCAGAGATAGGAGAGAAAAGAAGGCATCAAGAGAGAGAAGTGGACAGAAGGGCATCCGAAGAGGAGAAAGGACAGATGGGCATCCAGAGAGAGGAGAAAACAGAAGGGCATCCAGAAAAAAGAGAGAACAGAAGGGCATCAAGAGTGATTAGTGTACAGAAGGGCATTTAGAGAGAGGAGAGAGCAGAAGGGCATCCAGAGAGAGGAGAAGACAGAAGGGAATCCAAAGAGAAGAGAGAACAGAAGAGCATAAATAGAGAATAGAGGACAGAAGGGCGTCTAGAGAGAGGAGAGAAGAGAAAGGCATCTAGAGAGAGAGGAGAAGACAAAAAGGGAATCCAGAGATATGAGAGAATAAAAGGGCATCAAGAGAGACAAGTGAACAGAAGGGCATCTGGAGAGAGGAGAGGACAGATGGGCATCCAGGAAGAGAAGTGAATAGAAGGGCATCCAGAAAGAGAGAAGGCAGAAGGGCATCCAGAGAGAGGAGAGAAGACAAGGGCATCCAGAAAAAAGAGAGAACAGAAGGGCATCCAGATTGAAGAGTGTACAGAAGGGCATTCAGAGAGAGGAAAGAGCAGAAGGGCATAAAGATAGAGGAGAAGACAGAAGGGATTCCATAAAGAGGAGAGAACAGAAGGGCACCCAGAGACAAGAGAAAACAGAAGGGCATCCAGAGAGAGGAGAGAACAGAAGAGCATCCAGAAAGAGGAGAGAATAGAAGGGAATCTGGAGAACGAGACTATAGAAATGTATCAAAGAGAGGAGAGAACAGAAGGTCATGCGAAGAGAGGAAGAGTCAGAACGGTATCCAGAGAGAAGAGAGGACAAAAGGGCATCTGGAAATAGAAGAGAACAGATGGGCATCCAGAGGGTGGAGAAGACAGAAGGGCATCTGGATAGCGGAGAGACCAGAAGGGCAACTAGTTAGAGAAGTGAACAGAAGGGCATTCAGAGAGAGGAGAGAACAGATATGAATCCAGAGAGAGGAGAAGACAGAAGCCCATTCAGAGAGATGAGACAGCAGAAAGGCATCCAGGGAAAAAAAAGACAGAAGGGAATGCAAAGAGAGGAGAAGACAGAAGGGCATCCACAGAGAGGAGAGAGCAGAAGGACATCCAGAAAGAGGAGAGGACAGAAGGCCATCCAGAGAGAGTAGAGGACAGAAGTGCATCCAGAAAGAGGAAAGAGGAGAAGGGCATGTAGATAGAAGAGAACAGTAGAGAATCCAGAGAGATTAGAGGACAGAAGTCCATCTAGGACAGGAGAGAATAGAACGGCATCCAGTGAAAGGAGAAGTCAGAAGGGCATCCAGGAGAGGAGAAAATAGAAGGGCATCCAGCGAGAAAAGAAGGCAGAAGGGCATCTGGAGAGAGGAGAAGCCAGAAGGGTATCCAAGATGAGGAGAGAATTGAAGGGCATCCAGAGAGAGGAGAAGACAGAAAAGCTTCCAGAGAGAGGAGGGGACAGAAGGGCATCCAGGGACAGAAGAGAACAGAAGGCCATGAAGAAAGAGGAGAGGACAAAAAGGCATCTAGAGAGAGCAGAGCAAAGAAGAGCATCTAGAAAGAGGAGAAGAGAGAACGGCATCCAGAGATAGGGGAGGACAGAATGGCATCCTCAGAAAAAAGAACAGAAGGGTATCCAGAGGGAGGAGAAGACAGAAAGGCATCTGGAAAGAGGAGAGAACAGAAGGCCAAATAGAGACAGGAGAGAACAGAAGGGCATTCAGAGAGAGGAGAGAACAGAAGTGAATCCAGAGAGAGGAGAAGACAGAAGGGCATTCAGAGAGAAGAGAGAGCAGAAGGGCATCCAGAGAGAGGAGAGGACAGAAGAGCAACCAGAGAGAGGTGAAGGGCATCCAGAAAGATGAGAGGACAGAAGGGCATCCAGAGAGAGGAGAGGACAGGAGAGTATACAGAGAGAAGAGAACATAAATGAAACCAGAGAGAGGAGAAGACAAAAAGAAAATCCAGAGAGAGGAGAGAACAGAAGGGCATCCAGCAAGAGGAGAAGGCAGAAGGGCATCTGGAGATAAGAGAAGCAGAAGGTTATTTAGGATGAGGAGAGAATTGAAGGGCATCCAGAGAGAGGAGAAGACAGAAGGGCTTTCAGAGAGAGGAGAGAACAGAAGGGCATTCGGAAAGAGGAGAAGAGAGAAGGCATCCACATGTAGAAGAGGACAGATGGGCAGCCAGAGAGAGGAGAAGACAGAAGGGCATCCAGGGAGAGAAGAGAACAGAAGGGCATGCAGAAAGAGGAGAGAACAATAGGGCATCTAGAGTAAGCAGAGAACAGAAGAGCATCCAGAATGTGGAGAAGACATAAGGGCATCCAGAGTTAGGGGAGGACAGAAGAGTATCCACAGAAAAGAGAACAGGATGGTATCCAGAGGGATGAGAAAACAGAAGGGCATCTGGATACAGGAGAGAACAAAAGGGCAACTAGAGGGAGGAGAGAAGAGAAGGGCATTCAGAGAGGAGAGAATATATGTGAATCCAGAGAGAGGAGAAGACAAAAAGGGAATACAGAGACAGAAGAGAACAGAAGGGTATCCAGTGAGAAGAGAATGCAGAAGGGCATCTGGAGTGAGGAGTAGACAGAAGGTATCCAGGATGAGGAGGGAATTGAAGGGCATCCAGTGAGAGGAGAAGACAGAAGGGCTTCCAGAGAGAGGAGAGAATAGAAGGGCATTCGGAAAGAGGAGAAGAGAGAAGTCATCCACATGTAGAAGAGGACAGATGGGCATCTAGAGATATGAGAAAACAGAAGGGCATACAGGAAGAGAAGAGAACAGAAGGGCATGCAGAAAGAGGAGAGAACAAAAGGGCATCTAGATAAAGCAGAGAACAGAAGAGCATGCTGAAAGAGGAGAATACAGAAGGGCATCCAGAGATAGGGGAGGACAGAAGGGCATCAACAGAATAGAGAACAGAAGGGTATCCAGAGGGAGGAGAATACAGAAGGGCATCTGGATAGAGGAGAGAACAGAAGGGCAACTAGAGAGAGGAGAGAAGAGAAGGGCATTCAGAGAGAGGAGAGAACTGAAGTGAATGTAGAGAGAGGAGAAGGCAGAAGGGCATTCAGGGAGAGGAGAGAGCAGAAGGGCATCCAGAGAGAGGAGAAGACAGAAGAGAATCCAAAGAAAGGAGAGGACAGACGGGGAACCCGAGGGAGTTGACAACAGAAGGGGATCCAGAGAGAAGATGGAGCAGACGAGAATACAGAAAGAGGAGAAAACAGAAGCTCATCCAAAGAGAAGAGAGAACAGAAGAGAATACAGAAAGATGAGAGGACAAAAGGGCATCCAGAGAGAGGAGAAGTCAAAAAGGTATCCAGGTTGAGGAGAGTATTGAATGGCAACCAGAGATAGGAGAAGACAGAAGGGCATCCCGAGAGAGGAGAGAAAAGAAAGCCATCCAGAGTGAGGAAAAGGCAGAGGGGCATCCAGAGAGAGGAGAGAAGAGAAGAGAAGGGCATCCAGAAAAAGGAGAGAATAGAAGAACATCTAGAGAGAGGATAGAGCAGAAGGGCATTCAGAGAGAGGAGAAGACAGAAGGGCATCCGGAGAGAGGAGAGAATAGAAATGTATCCAGAGAGGAGAGAGCAGAAGGGCATCAAGAGAGAGGAGAAGACAGAAGGGCCTCCAGAAAGAGGAGAGAACAGAAGGGCATCCAGTGAGAGGAGAAGACACAAGGGAATCCTGAGAGAGTAGAGAACAGAAGGGCATTCTGATAAAGGAGAAGACAGAAGGGCATCCAGAGAGAAGACAGAAGGGCATCTGGAGAGAGGAGAGAGTAAAAGGGCATCCAGAGAGTGGAGAAGACAGAAGGTCATCCAAAGAGACAAGAGGACATAAGGGCATCATGAAAGAGATGAGAACATAAGATCATACAAGAGAGGAGGGAAGAGTAGAAAATCCAGAGGGAGGAGAAGACACAAGGGAATCCAGAGAGAGTAGAGAACAGAAGGGCATTCAGAGTAAGGAGAAGACAGAAGGGCATCCAGAGAGGAGAGGACAGAAGGACATTCCGAGAGATGAGTGAATAGAATTGCATCCAGAGAGAGCAGAAGACAGAAGCGCTTCCAGAGAGAAGAAAGGACACAAGAACATCCAGAGAGATAAGAGAACAGAAGATCTTCCATATAGAGGAGAGAACAGAAAGGCATGTAGAGAGATAACAAACAGAATATCATCCAAAGAGAGAAGAGAAGAGAAGGGCATCCAGATATATGACACAACAGAAGACAATCTAGAGAGAGGAGAGAACAGAAGGGCATACAGAGAGAGGAGATGACAGAAGGGCATCCAGAAGGAAGAGAAGACAGAAGGGCATCCAGAGAGAGGAGAAGACAATAGGCCATCCAGAGAGATAAAAGATCAGAAAAGCATCCATAGAGAGAATATAATAGACGGGCATTCAGAGACATGAGAGGACAGAAAGGAATATACAGAGAGGAGAAAATAGAAGGGCATGTAGAGAGAGGAGAAGACAGAAGGGCATCCAGAGACAGGTGAGCACAGAAGGGCATCCAGAGAGAAGAGAGTAAAGAAGGGCACACAGAGAGAGGAGAGAACAGAAGGGCATCCAGAAAGATGATAGAACAGAAGGGAAGACAGAGAGAGGAGAAGACAGTAGGGCATCTGCAGATTGGGAAGAACAGAAGAGCAGAGAGAGAGAAGAGACAACATAAGGGCATCCAATGAGAGGAGAGGACAGAAGGGCATCCAGAGAGAGGAGAGGACAGAAGGGCATCCGGAGAAAGAAGAAGACAGAAGGGCATCCAGAGAGATTAGAGGACAGAAGACAATCTAGAGAGAGAAGAGAACAGAAGGGAAATCAGAGATATGAGAGGACAGAAGGAAATCCAGAGAGAGGAGAGGAGAGTAGGGCATCCAGAGCGAGTAGAGAACAGAAGGGCATAGAGAGGGAATAGAGGATACAAGGGCATCTTCAGACAAGAGAGAAGAGCAGCGTACCCAGAGAGAGGAGAAGACAAAAAGGGAATTCAGAGAGAGAAGAGAACAGTAGGGCATTCAGAGAGAGGTGAGGACAGAAGGGCATCCAGAGAGAAGAGAGGACAGAAGAGCATCCAGAGTGAGGAGAGGACAGAAGGGTATCCATGGAGAGGAGAGGTCAGAAGGGCATGCACAGAGAGGAGAGAACAGACAGGCATCCTGGGAGAGGAGAAGATGGAAGGGAATCCATAGAGAGGTGAAAACAAAAGTACAACCAGAGAGAGGAGAAGAGAGAAGGGCATCCAGAGAGAGCAGAGGACAGAATGGCATCCAGGGAGAGGAGAGAACAGAAGGGCATAGGGAGAGAGGTGAAGACAAAAGGGCATCCAGATACAGGAGAGGATAGAAAGGCATCAAGAGAGAGGAGAGGACAGAAGGTCATCCAGAGAGAGGAGAGGACAGAAGGGCATCCAGCGAGAGAAGAGTAAAGAAGGGCATACAGAGAGAGGAGAATACAGAAGGGTATCCCGAGAGAAGAGAGAATAGAAGATCATCCAGAGAGAAGAGAAGACAGAAGGGCTTCCAGTGAGAGGAAAGGACACAAGAACATCCTAAGAGATGAGAGAACAGAAGATCTTCCATATATAGGAGAGAACAGAAGGGCATGCAGAGAGATAAGCAAACAGAAAATCATCCAGAGAGAGAAGATTAGGGCATCCAGAGACATGACACTACAGAAGAGAATCTAGAGAGCGGAGAGAACAGAAGGGCATCCAGAGAGAGGAGACTACAGTAGGGCATCCAGAAGGAACAGAAGACAGAAGGGCATCCAGAGAGAGGAGAAGACAAAAGGGCATCCAGAGAGATAAGAGAACAGAAAAGCATCCATAGAGAGAATATAATAGACGGGCATTCAGAGACATGAGAGGACAGAAAGGAATATAGAGAGAGGAGAAAATAGAAGGGCGTGGAGTGAGAGGAGAAGTCAGAAGAGCATCCAGAGAGAGGTGAGCACAGAAGGGCATCCAGAGAGAAGAGAACAGAAGGGCATCCAGAGAGAGGAGAGTAAAGAAGGGCATACAGAGAGAGGAGAAAACAGAAGGGCATCCAGAAAGAGGAGAGAACAGAATGGCAGCCAGAGAGAGGAGAGGACAGCAGGGCATCCACAGATTGGGACGAACAGAAGAGCAGAGAGAGAAGAGACAATATAAGCACATCCAACGTGAGGAGAGGACAGAAGGGCATACAGAGAGAGGAGAGAGCAGAAGGGCATCCGGTGAGAGGAGAAGACAGTAGGGCATCTGGAGAGAGGAATGAGCAGAGAGCAGAAGTGCATCCAGAATGAGGAGAAAGCAGAAGGGCATCGAGAGAGAGGAGAAAATAGAAGAGCATCAGATGACAGGAGAAAACAGAAGGGCATAAAAAGAGAGGAGAGGACAGAGGGGCATCCAGAGAAAGGAGAAGACAGAAGGGCATCCAGAGAGAGGAGAGGACAGAAGGGTATCCAGAGAGAGGAGAAGACAGAAGGGAATAAATAGAGAAGAGAGAACAGAAGGGCATTCAGAGAGAGGAGAACACAGAAGGGTATCCCGAGAGAGGAGAGAACAGAAGGGAATCCAGAGTGAGGAGAGAACAGAAGAGCATCAAGAGAGAGGAGAGAGAAGAAGGGCATCCAGAGAGAGGAGAAATGTGAAGGGCATCCGGAGAGACGAGAGAACAGAAGTGCATCCAGAGAGAGGAGAAGACAGAAGTGCATCCGAAGAGAGGAGAGAACAGAAGGGCATCCAGAAGGAGGAGAGAACAGAAGGGAATCCAGAAGGAGGAGAAAACAGAAGGGAATCCTGAGAGAGGAGAGAACAGAAGGGCATTCGGAGAGAGGAGACGACAGAAGGGCATCCAGAGAGGAGAGGACAGAAGGGCATTTCGGAAGAGAAGAGAACAGAAGGGCATCCAGGGAGAGGAGAGAACAGAATGGAATCCAGAGAGGAGAGAGCAGAAGGGCATCCAAAAAGAGGAAAAGACAGAAGGGCATCATGAGAGAGGAGGAAACAGAAGGGCATCCAGAGAGAGTAGAGAGCATAAGGGCATTCAGAGAGAGAAGAAAGAAGGGCATCCAGAGAGAGGAGAATACAGAAGGGCATCCAGAGAGAATTGAGAACAGAAGGGCATCCAGAGAGAGGAGAGAACAGAAGGGATTCCAGAGACAGGAGAGATCAGAAGGGCATCCATGGAGAGGAAAGTTCAGAAGGTCATCACGAGAGAGGAGAACACAGAATTGCATCCACAGAGAGGAGAGTACTGAAGGGTATCCAGAGCACGGAGAAGACAGAAGGGCATCCAGAGATAGGAGAGAACATAAGGGCATCCAGAGAGATGAGAGGACAGAATTTCATGTAAAGAGGAGAGAACAAAAGGGCATCCAGAGAGAGGAGAGAAGCGAAGGGTATCCAGAGAGAAGAAGACAGAAGGGCATGAACAGAGAGGAGAGGACAGAAGGGCATCAAGAGAGAAGAGAGAAAAGGATGGCATCCAGAGGGAGGAGAGAACAGAAGGGCATCCGGAGGGAGGAGAATACAGAAGGTCACCCAGAGAGAGGAGAGGAGAGAAGGGCATCCAGAGAGAGGAGAGAACAGAAGGGCATCCGGAGAAAGGAGAATAGAGAAGGGCACCCAGAGAGAGGAGAGGAGAGAAGGGCATCCAGAGAGAGGAGAGAACAGAAGGGCATCCAGAGAGAGGAGAAAACAGAATCGCTTCCAGAGAGAGGAGAGCACAGAAGCCCATCTGGAAAGAGGAGAAGAGAGTAGGCATCCTGATGGAAAAGAGGACAGACTGGCATCTTGAGAGAGTAGAGGACAGTAGGGCATTCAGTATAGAAGAGAACAGAAGGGCTTCCAGAGAGAGGAGAAGACAGAAGGGCATAGGGAGATAGGAAAAGATACAAGGGCATCCAGAGAGAGGAGAGTATAGAATGGCCTCCAAAAAGAAAGGAAGGCAGAATGGCATACAGAGAGAGAAGAAAATTTGGACATGCAGAGTGAAAAGAAGACAGAAGGGAATGTACAGTGAGCAGAGAATTGTAGGGCATCCAGAGAGAGGAGAAGACAGAAGGACATCGGAAGAGAGGAGAGAAGAGAAGGGCATCAGAAGACAGGAGAAGACAGAAGGGCAACCTGAGAGAAGAGATGAAAGAATAGCTTCCAGAGAGAACAGAAGACAGAAGGGAATCCATAGAGAGGAGAGAACAGAGGTCATCCAGATAGAGGAGAAGACAGAAGAAAATCCAGAGAGAGGAGAGAACAGAATGGAATCCAGATAGAGGAGAGAGCAGAAGGCCATCCAGATAGTGGAGAAGACAGAAGGGTATCCGGAGAGAGGAGAGAACAGAAGGGCATCCAGAAGGAGGAGAAGACAGAAGAGAATCCAGAGAGAGAGAAGAGACGGGCATTCGGAGAGAGGAGAAGACAGAATGGCATCCAGAGAGGAGAGGACAGAAAGGCATCCGGAAAAAGAGAACAAAAGTTCATCCAAAGTTAGGAGAGAAGAGAAGTTCATCCCGAGTGAGAAGAGAACACAAGGGTATCCAGAGGGAGGAGAGGACAGAAAGGAATCCAGAGAGAAGAGAAGAAAGAAGGATATCTAGAGTAAGGAGAAAATTGTCGGGAATAGAGAGAGAGGAGAAGACAGAAGGGCATTGGGAGTGACGAGAGAACAGAAGGGCATAGGGAGAGAGAAGAAGGCAGAAGGGCATCCGGAGATAGTAGAGGACAGAAGGGCATCCAGAGAGAGGAGAGCACAGAAGGTCATCCAGAGAGAGAGTAGAGCATAGAAGGGCATCCAGAAAAACGAGAGAACAGAGAGGCATCAAAAGAGAATAGAGAGCAGAAGGGCATCTAGAGAGAGGATGGAAGAGAACGGCATCCAGAGAGAGGAGAAGACAAAAAGGGAATCCAAAGAGAGGAAAGAACAGAGAGACATCCAGAGATAATAGAGGACAGAAAGGCATCCAGAAAGAGGAGAGTGAAGAAGGTCATCCAGAGAGAGGACAGGACAAAAGGGCATCCAGAGAGATGTTAGGAGAGAAGGGCATCCAGAGAGAGGAGAGTGAAGGAGGGCTTTCAGAGAGAGGAGAGGACATAAAGGATCTAGAGAGAGGAGAGAACAGAAAGCCATCCACAGAGAGGAGAAGACAGAAGGGCATACATGGAGATAAGAGGTCAGAAGAGCATCCAGAGAGAGGAGAGAACAGAAGGGCATGCAAACAGAGGAGAAGATGGAAACATATCCACAGAGAGAAGAGAACAGAAGGGCATCCTGAGAGCAGAGAAGACAGAAGGGCATGCAGAGATAGTAGAGAATAGAATGGTATCCAGAGAGCAGAAAAGACTGAAGAACATCCAGAGAGAGGAGAGAACATAAGGGCATTCAGAGAGAATAGAGGACAAAATGCCATGAAGAGAGAGCAGCGAACAGAAGGGTATCCAGAAAGAGGAGAAGACAGAAGGGCATCTGGAGATAGGAGAAGACAAAAGGGCATCCAGAGACAGGAGAAGACAAAATGGCATTCATGAGAAAAGAGAGAAAAGAAAGGCATCCAGAGAGAGGAGAGGGCAGAAGGGCATCCACAGAAAAGAGTAAAGGAAGCCATACAGAGAGAGGAGAAGACAGAAGGGCATCTAGATAGAGGAGAGAACAGAAGGGCATCTAGAGAGAGGAGAGAACAGAAGTGCATCTGGAAAGAGGAGAAGAGAGAAAGAATCTAGATGGAGAAGAGGACAGACGGCCATCCTGAGAGAGGAGAGGACAAAAGGGAATCGAGGGAGAGAAGAGAACAGAAGATCATCCAGAGAAAGGATAAGACAGAAGGGAATCCAGAGAGAGGAGAGAATAAAAGGGCACACAGTGAGGGGAGAGTGCAGAAGGGCATCCAGAGAGAGAAGAGGACACAACGGCATCCAGAGAGAGGAGAGAACAGAATGGCATTAAGAGAGAGGAGAGAACAGAAGGGTATCCATAGAGAGTAGAGGACAAAAGAGCATCCAAAGAGAGGAGAGAGCAGAAGGGCATCCAGATAGAGGAGAGGACAGAAGGGCATCCAGAGATAGGAGAATGACAAAGGACATCCATTTAGTGGAGTGGTCCAAAGGGCATTTATAGAGAGGAGAGGACAGAATCTGGAAATAGAAGAAAACAAAAGGGCATCCAGAGAGAGGAGAGAGCAGAAGGGCATCCAGAGAGAGGAGAAGAGAGAAGGGCATCCAGAGAGAGGAGAGAGCAGAAGGGCATCCAGAGAGAGGAGAGAGCAGAAGGGCATCCTGAGAGAGGAGAGAACAGAAGGGCATCCAGTAAGAAGAGAGAACCAAAGGGCATCCAGAAGGAGGAGAAGACAGAAGGGCATCCAGAGAGAGGAGAGTGAAGAAGGGTATCCAGAGAGAGCAGAGGACAGAAGGGATCCAGGGAGAGGAGAGAACAGAAAGTGATCCAGAGAGAGGAAAAGACAGAATGGCATCTAGAGATAGGAGAGAACAGAAGGAATTCCAGAGACAGGAGAGATCAGAGGGGCATCCATGGAGAGGAAAGTTCAGAAGGGCATCCAGAGAGAGGAGCAGACAGAATCACGTCCACAGAGAGGAGAGTAGTGAAAGGAATCCAGAGAGTGGAGAAGACAGAAGGGCATCCAGAGATAGGAGAGAACATAAGGGCATCCAGAGAGATGAGAGGACAGAAGTTCATGTAAAGAGAAGAGAACAAAAGGGCATCCAGAGCGAGGAGAGAAGCAAAGGGCATCCAGAGAGAGAAGAAGACAGAAAAGCATGCAGAGAGATGAGAGGACAGAAGGACATCTAGAGAGAGGAGAGTACAGAAGGGCATCCAGAGGGAGGAGAATACAGAAGGGCACCCAGAGGGAGGAGAATACAGAAGGGCACCCAGAGAGAGGAGAGGACAGAAGGGCATCCAGAATGAGGAGAGAACAGAAGGGCATCCATAGGGAGGAGAATACAGAAGGGCACCCAGAGAGAGGAGAGGACAGAAGGGCATCCAGAGAGAGGAGAGCAGAGAAGCACATCTGGAAAGAGGAGAAGGGAGTAGGCATCAAGATGGATAAAAGGAGAAATGGGTATCATGAGAGAGTAGAGGACAGAAGTGCATCCAGGATAGAAGAGAAAAGAAGGGTATCCAGAGAGAGGAGAAGACATAAGGGCATCTAGAGTGAACAGAGAACAGAAGTGCATGTAGAAAAAAAGAAGACAGAAGGGCATTGGGAGATAGGAAATGACAGAAAGGCATCCAGAGAGAGGAGAGGACAGAATGGCCTCCAGAGAGAAGAGAAGGCAGAATGGCATACAGAGAAAGGAGAGAACATTAGGGCATGCAGAGAGAAAAGAAGACAGAAGGGAATGTACAGTGAGCAGAGAATTGTAGGGCATCCAGAGAGAGGAGAAGACAGAAGGACATCGGAAGAGAGGAGAGAAGCGAAGGGCATCAGGAGAGAGGAGAAGACAGAAGGGCAACCAGAGAGAAGAGATGAAAGGAAGGGCATCCAGAGAGAACGGAAGACAGAAGGGAATCCATAAAGATGAGAGAACAGAGGGCATCCAGATAAAGGAGAAGACAGAAGGGAATCCAGAGAAAGGAGACAACAGAACAGAATCGGGAGAGAGGAGAGAGCAGAAGGGCATCCAGAGAATGGAGAAGACAGAAAGGCATCCGGAGAGAGGATAGAACCGAAGGGCATCCAGAGTGAGGAGAGAACAGAAGGGCATCCAGGGAGAGGAGAAGACAGAAGGGCATCCGGAGAGAGGAGAGAACAGAAGGGCATCCAGAGAGAGTAGAAGACAGAAGAGCATCAGGAAAAGGAGAGAACAGAAAGGCATCCAGAAAGAGTATTGAACAGAAGGGCATCAAGAGAGAGGAGAAGAGAGAAGGGAAACCAGAGAAAGCAGAGAACAGAAGAGAATCCAGAGAGAGGAGAAGACAGAAACACATCCACAGAGAGGGGAGAACAAAAGGGCATTCAGAGATCAGAGAAAACAGAAGGGCATTTAGGGAGAGTAGAGAATAGAACAGTATCCAGAGAGCAGAGAATACAGAAGAACATCCAGAGACAGCAGAGAACATAAGGGCATCCAGATAGAATAGAGGACAGAAGGGCATGAAGTGAGAACAGAGATCAGAAGGGTATCCAGAAAGAGAGGAAGACAGAAGGGCATCGGGAGCAAGGAGAAGAAAAAGGGCATCCAGAGAGAGGAGAATACAGAAGGGCATCCAGAAAGAGGAAAGAAAAGAAGGGCATCAAGAGAGAGAAGACAGAAGAATATCCAGATTTAGGATAAAATTGTCGGGCATCCAGATGGAGGAGAATACTGAAGGGCATCGAGAGAATCAAAAGAACAGAATGGCCTAGGGAGAGAAGAGTAGACAGAAGGGCATCCACAGAGAGGAGAGGAAAGAAAGGCATCCAGGTAGAGGAGAGAACAGAAGGGCATCCAGAGAGAGAAGAGTACAGAAGGGATCCAGAGACAGAAGAGTACAGAAAGCCATCCAGAGAGAAGAGAGGACAGAGGGGCATGGAGTGAGGAGAGGACAGAAGGGCATCCAGAGAGGAGAAGACAGAAGGTCATCCAGAGAGACGAGAGAACAGAAGGACATCCAGATCAATGAGAAGTCAGGATAGCCTCCATAGAGAGAAGAGAACAGAAAGGCAACCAGAAAGATGAGAGGACAGAAGGGAATCCAGAAAGAGAAGAAGACACAAGGGCATCCAAGAGAGGAGAGAACAGAAGGGCTTCCAGAGAGATGAGAGGACAGAAGTGAATCAGAGAGAGGAGAGAACAAAAAGCCATGTACAGAGAGGAGAACACAGAAGGCCATCCATATAGTTGAGAAAACAAAACATGCAGAGAAAGAAGACAGAAGGGCATCTGGAGTGAGGAGAGAACAGAAAGGCATCCAGAGAGAGTAGAGGACAAGAGAGCATCCAGAGAAAGGAGAAGACAGAAGAGTATCCAGGGAGAGGAGGGGACACAAGGGCATTCAGAGAGATGAGAGAACAGAAGATCTTCCAGAGAGAGGAGTAAACAGAAGGGCATCCACAGAAATGAGTGATCAGAAGATCATCTAGAGAGAGAAGGGAACAGAAGGGCATCCTGAGGGATGAGAGGACAGAAGAGAATCTAGAGAGATGAGAGAACAGAAGAGCATCCATAGAGAGAAGAGAACAGAGTGGCATCCAGAGAGATGAGAGGAATGAAGGGAATCTAGAGAGCTGAGAGAACATAAGGGCATGTAGAGAGAGGAGAAGACAGAAGGGCATCCATAGAGGTAAAAACAGAAGGGCATCCAGAGAGAGGAGAAGAGAGAAGGGCATCCAGAAAGATGAGATAACAGAAGAGCATCCGGAGAGAGGAGATTTCAGAAGGGCATCAAGAGAGAGTGGAAGACAGAAGGGCATCCAGAGAGAGGAGAGGACAGAAGGGTATCCAGAGGGAGAAAAGAACAGAAGGGCATCCAGAAAGATGAAAAGACAGAAGGGCATCCTGCAGAGAGGAGGGAACAGATGGTCATCCAGAGAGATGAAAAGACAGAAGGGCATACAGAGAGAGGAGAGGACAGAATGGAATCTGGAGAGAGGGAGGACAGAAAGGCATCCTGAGACTGGAGTGAACAGAAAATCATCCAGAGAGAGGAGAGAACAGAAGTGCATCAAGAGAGAGGAGCAGGAAGAAGGTCATCCTGATAGAGGAGAGAACAGACGGGCATCCACAGAGAGAAGACAGAAGGGCATCGAGAGAAAGGAGAGGACAGAAGGGCATCCAGACAGAGGAGGGAACAGAAGAGCATCCAGAGAGAGGAGCAGAAAGAAGGTCAGGCAGTCAGAGGACAGAACAGAAGGGCATCCAGAGAGAGGAGAGGGCAGAAGGGCATCCAGTGAGAGGAGAGAATTGAAGGGCATACAGAGAGAGGAGAAGACAGAAAAACATCCAGGAGAGGATAGAACACAAGGGCATCTAGAGAGTGGAGGAAACAGAAGATCATCCAGAGAGAGAAGAGAACAGAAGGGCATCCATAGACGGGAGAAGACAGAAGGCATCCAGAGAGAGGAGAGAACAGAAGGGCATTCAGAAAGATGAGAGAACAGGAGAGCATCCATAGAGAGAAGACAACAGAAGGGCAAACAGAGATATGAGAGGGCAAAAAGGAATCCAGAGAGAAGAGAGAATAGAAGGGCATCCAGAGAGAGGAGATGACAGAAGGACACCAGAAGATAGGAGAGAACAGAAGGTCATCTGGAGAGAGGAGAGAACAGAAGGGCATCCAGAGAGAGGATAGGACAGAGAACATCTGGAGACAGGAGAAGACATAAGGGCATCCCGAGTGAGGATATGACAGAAGGGCATCCAGAGAGAAGAGAGTAAATAAGGGCCTCCAGAGAGATGAGAGAACAGAAGGGCATCCAGAGAGATGAGAGTACAGGAGAGCATCTATAGTGAGAAGAGAACAGAAGGGCAATGTGAGAGAGGAGAGGACAGAAGGGAATCCCGAGACAGGAGAGGATAGAAGGGCATCCAGAGAGAAGAGAGGACAGAATGGCCTCCAGAGAGAAGAGAGAACAGAAGGGCATCCAGAGCGTGGAGAAGACAGAAGGGCATCTAGAGAGAGGAAAGAACAGAAGGACATTCAGAGAGAGGAGAGAACAGAAGGACAACCAGACAGAGGAGAGAACAGAAGGCCATCCAGAGAGAGGAGAATACAGAAGGGCATCCAGAGAGAGGAGAGTAAAAATGGGCATATAGAGAGGAGAGAACAGAAGGGCATCCAGAAAGAGGAGAGAAAAGAAGGGCATCCACAGAGACTGGAGAACAGAAGAGCATTGAGAGAGAGGAGAGACCAGAAAGGCATCCAGAGAGAGGAGAAGACAGAAGAGCATCCAGAGAGAGGAGAGTACAGGAGAGCCTCGATAGAGAGAAGAGAACAGAAAGAAAACCTGAGAGATTAGAGGACAGAGGGAATCCACAAAAAAAGAGAACAGAAGAGCCTTCAAGAGAGTAGAGGACAGAAGGGCATCCAGAGAGGGGAGAGGACAGAAGGGCATCCAGATAGAGGAGAGAACATAAGTGCATCCAGAGAGAGGAGAAGACAGAAGGCATCCAGAGAGAGGAGATTATAGAAGGGCATCCAAGGAGAAGAGAAAAGAAGAGCATCAAGAGAGAGGATAGAACAGAAGGGCATCCAGAGAGTGGAGAGGACACAAGAACATCCAGAGAGATGAGAGAACAGAAGATCTTACAGAGAGAGGAGAGAACAGAAGGTCATCCTCAGAGAGGAGGGAACAGAAGATCATCCTGAGAGAGAACAGAACAGAAGGGCATGCAGAGGGATGAGAGGACAGAATAGAATCTAGAGAGGAGACAGAAGGAGAGCATCCAGAGATAGGAGACAGAAGGCCATCCAGAGAGAGGAGAGGACAGAAGGGCATCCAGAGAGAGGAAAGTACTGAAGGGCATCCAGAAAGAGAAGACAGAAGTGCATCTGGATAGAGGAGAGAAAAGAAGGTCATCCAGAGAGAGTAGATAAAAACAGGTCATCCATAGATACAAAAAGACAGATGGGCATCCAGATAGAGGAAAGAGCAGAAGGGCATCAAGAGAGAGGAGAAGACAGAAGGTCATCCAGAGAGAGGAGAGAACAGAAGGGCATCCAGAAAGAGGAGAGAACAGAATGGCATCCAGATAGAGGAGAGGGCAGAAGGGCATCCAGAGAAAGAAGACAAGGGCATCCAGAGAGAAGAGAGAACAGAAGGTCATCCAGAAAAAGGAGAGAACAGAAGGACATTCAGAGAGACGAGAGAGCAGAAGGGCATCTAGAGAGAGGAGAAAACAGAAGGGCATCCAGAGAAAGGAGAGAACAAAAGGGCATCCAGAAAGAAGAGAGAATAGAAGGGCATCCAGAGAGAGGATAAGACAGTAGGGAATCCAGAGAGAGGAAAAGTCAAAAGGGTATCCCGAGAGAGGAGAGAACAGAAAAGCATCCAGAGAGAGGAGAGAGCAGAATGGCATCCAGGGAGAGGAGAGAACTGAAGGACATTCGGAGAGAGGAGAAGACCAAAGAGCATCCAGAGAGAGGAGAGAACAGAAGGACATTCAGAGAGAGGAGAGAACAGAAGGGTATCCAGAGAGATGAGAGGACAGAAGGGCATCCAGAGAAAGTAGAAGACAGAAGGGCATCCGAGGAGAGGAAAGAACAGAAGGACATCCAGAGAGAGGAGAGAGCAGAATGGCATCCAAAGAGAGGAGAAGATAAAAGGGCATATGGAGAGAGGAGAGAACAGAAGGGCACCAAGAGAGAGAGGAGAGACAGAATGACATTCAGGGAGCGAAGAGGACAAAAGGGCATCCAGAGAGAGCAGAGAACAGAAGGGCATCCAGTGAAAGGAGAAGACAGAAGAGTACCCAGAGTGAGAGAGAAGACAGATGGACATCCCGAGAGAAGAGAGAACAGAAGCGCATCCAGAAATATAAGAGAACAGGAGAGAATCCAGAAAGAGGAGAGAACAGAAGCCCATCCAGAGAGAGCAGAAGACTGAAACACATCCAGAGAGAGAAGAGGACTGAAGAGCATTGGGAGAGAGGAGAAGACAGAAGGGCATCCAGAGAGAGGAGAAAGCTGAAGGGCATCCAGAGTGAGGAGAAAAGAGAAGGTATCTGGAGATAGGAGAAAACTGAAGGACATCCAGAGAGAGGAGAGAGCAGAAGAGCATCCAGAAAGAGGAGAGAACAGAAGGGCATCCAGAGAGAGGAAAGAGAAGAAGGGCATCCAGAGAGAGGAGAAGACAGAAGGGCATCCGGAGACAGGAGAGAACAGAAGGGCATCCAGAAAGAGAATAGAAGGGAATTCACAGAGAGGAGCGAGGAGTAGAGCATCAAGAGAGACGAGAAGACAGAAAGGCATTTGAAGAGAGGTGAGAACAGAAGGGCAGCCACAAAGTGGAGAGAACAGAAGGGCTTCCAGAGAGAGGAAAAGACAGAAAGGAATCCAGAGAGAGGAGAGAACAGAAGGGCATCCAGAGGGAGGAGAGGACATAAGGGCATCCAGAGAGAGGAGAGAACAGAAGGGCATCCGTTAATAGGAGAAGAGAGGAGAAGAGAGCACAGGAGCATTTAGAGAAAGAAGAAGACAGAAGGGCATCCAGAGAGAGGATAAAACAGAAGGGCATCCAGAGAGAGGAGAGAGCAGAAGGGCATCCAGAGATAGGAGAAGACAGAAGGGCATCCTTAGAGAGGAGAGAGCAGATGGGCATCCAGAGAGAGGAGAAGACAGAACGGCATCTGGAGAGAGGAGAGTGAAGGAGGGCATACAGAGGGAGGAGAGGAGAGAAGGGCATTCAGAGAGAGGATAGAAAAGAAAGGTATCCAAAGAGAGGACAGGAGAAATTGGCATCCAGAGAAAGAAGGAAACAGAAGGGCATCCAGAGAAAGGAGAAGACATCCAGCTAGAGGTGAAGAGAGAAGGACATCACTAGAGAAGAAAAAACAGAAGCACATCCAGAGAGATGAGAGAACAGGAGAGAATCCAGAAAGAGGAGAGAATAGAAGCACATCCAGAGAGAGCAGAAGACTTAAGAACATCCAGAGAGAGAAGAGGACTAAAGGGCATCCAGAGAGAGGACAAGACAGAAGGGCATCCAGAGAATGGAGAGGACAGAATGGCATCGAGTGAGAAGAGAGAACAGAAGGGCATCTGGTGAGAGGAGAAGACAGAAGGGTATCCAGAGTGAGGAGAATATTGTCGGGCATCCAGAGAGAGGAGAAGACAGAAGCGCATAGGGAGAGAGGAGAAGAGAGAATGGCATCCAGAGAGAGGAGAGGACAGAAGGGAATGAAGAGAGAGGAGAGCATAGAAGGGCATCCAGAGAGACGAGACAACAGAAAGGCACCCAGAGAGAATTGAGGACAGAAGGACAACTAAAGAGAGGAGACAAGAAAAGGGCATCTAGAGAGAGGAGAGCACAGAAGGTCATCCAGTGGGAGGAGAGGACAGAAGGGCATCCAGAGAGAGGAGAGCGAAGAAGGGCATCAAGTGAGAGGAGAGGAAAGAAGGGATTTAGAGAGAGTATAGAACAGAAAGACATCCAGAGAGAGCAGAAGACAGAAGGGTGTCTAGATAGAGGAAAGAACAGAAGGGCATCCAGAGAAGGAGTTGACAGAAGCGAATCCAGGGAGAGGAGAGTACAGAAGGGCATTCGGAGAGAGGAGAAGACTGAAGGGCATCCAGAGAGAGGAGAAAACAGAAGGTCATCCAGAGAGAGGAGAAAACAGAAGGTCATCCAGAGAGAGGAGAAGACAGAAGGCCATCCACAGATACGAGAGAACAGAGAGGCATCCAGAGAAAATAGAGGATAGAAGGGCATCTAGAGAGATTAGAGAACAGAATGGTATCCAGAGAAAGGAGAGTACAGAAGGGCATCCAGAAAAAGGAGAGAGAAAATGGGCATCCAGATGGAGGAGAATACAGAAGGGTATCCAGAGAGAGGAGAGGAAAGAAGGGTATCCCAAGAGAGGAGAGAAAAGAAGGGCATCCAGGGAGAGGAGAGAACAGAAGAGAATCCCGAAAAAGGAGAGAACAGAAGGGCATCCAGAGAGAGCAACAGACTGAAGAACATCCAGATAGAGAAGAGGACAGAGGAAAGACAGAAGAGCATCCAGAGAAAGGAGAGGACAGAAGGGCATAGAGTAAGAGGAAAGAACAGAAGGGCACCAAAAGAGAAAAGAAGACCGAAAGGATTCTAGCGTGAGGAGAGAATTGTAGGGCATCCAGAGAGAGGAGAAGACAGAAGGGCATCAGGAGAGAGAAGACAGAAAGGCATCCAGAGAGAGGAGATGACAGAAGAGCATCCAGAGAGAGGAGAAAACAGAATAGCATCCTGAGAAAGGAGAAAACAGAAGGGCATCAAGAGAGAGGAGAAAAGAGAAGGGCATCAAGAGAGAGAAGAGAACAGAAGGGCATCGAGAAAGAGGAGAAGACAGAAGGGAATCCAGAGAGAGGAGAGAATAAAAGGACATCCAGAGAGAAAAGAGGACACAAGGACATCCAGAGAAAGGAGAGAACAGAAGGGCATCACGAGAGAGGCGAGAACAGAAGGGTATCCAAAGAGAGGAGAAGACAAAAGGGCATCCAGAGAGAGGAGAGAACAGAAGGGTATCCAGAGAAATGAGAAGACAGAAGGGCATCTAGAGCGAGGAGAGAACAGAAAACCATCTGGTAAAAGGAGAAGACAGAAGGGTATCCAGTGTGAGGAGAATATTGTCGGGCATCCAGAGAGAGGAGAAGACAGAAACTCATCCAAAGAGAGAGTTAAGGAGAGAAGGTCATCCAGAGAGAGGAGAGCACAGAAGGGCATCCAGTGAGTCGAGAGAACAGAGAGGCATCCAGAGACAATAGAGGACAGAAGGGCATCTAGAGACAGGAGAGAAGAGAAGGTCATCCAGCGAGAGGAGAAGGTAAAAAGGGAATCCAGAGAGAGGAGAGAACAGAAGGGCATCCAGAGAGAGGAGAGAACAGAAGGGCATCCAGAGAGAGGAGAGGACAGAAGGGCATTCAGAGAGAGGAGTGGACAGATGGGCATCCAGAGAGGAGAGTGAAGAAGGGCATCCATGGGGAGGAGAGGTCAGAAGTGGATCCAGAGAGAGGAGAGAACAGAATGGCATCCAGAGAGAGGAAAAGACAGAAACACATCCACAGAGAGTGGAGAATTTAAGGGCATCCAGAGAGCAGAGAAGACAGAAGGGCATCCTGGGAGAGTAGCGAATAGAACAGTATCCAGAGAGTGGAGAAGACAGAAGAACATCCTGAGAGAGGAGAGAACATAAGGGGATCCAGAGAGAATAGAGGACAGAAGGGCATATAGGGAGAGCAGACAACAGAAGGGTATCCAGAAAGAGGAGAAGATAGAAAGGCCTCGGGAGATAGAATAAGACAGAACTGCATCCAGAGGGAGGAGAGGACAGAAGGGCATCAATAGAGAGAATAGAACAGAAGGGCAAAAAGAGAAAGGAGAAGACAGAAGGGCATCCAGAGAGAGGAGAGGACAGAAGGACATCCCGAGAGAAGAGAGGAAAGAAGCGCATCCAGAGAGATGAGAGAACAGGGGAGAATCCAGAAAGAGGAGAGAACAGAAGCCCATCCAGAGAGAGCAGAAGACTGAAGGACATCCAGAGAGAGAAGAGGACTGAAGGGCATCCGGTGAGAGAATACAGAAAGGCATCCAGAGAGAGGAGAGGACAGAATGGCATCAGGTGAGAGGAGACAACTGAAGGGAATCTAGAGAGAAGAGAAGAAAGAAGGATATCCAGAGTGAGGAGAAAATTGTCGGGCATCCAGAGAGAGAAGGAGCCAGAATAACATCATTAGAGATGAGAAAACAGAAGGGCATAGGGAGAGAGGAGAAGACAGAAGGGCATACAGAGAGAGGACAGTACAGATGGGCATCTGGGGAGAGGATAGAACAGAAGGGCATCCAGAAAGGTGAGAGGACAGAGAGGCATCCAGAGAGAATATAGGACTGAAGGGCATCTAGCTTGAGGAGAAAAGAGAAGGGCATCCAGCGAGAGGAGAAGACAAACAGGGAATCCAGAGAGAGGAGATAACAGAAGTGCATCCACAGAGCAAAAAGGACAGACGGGGATCCAGGGAGAAGAGAGGACAGAAGGGGATCTAGAGAGAGGAGAGTGAAAAAGGGCATCCAGAGAGAGGAGAGGCCAGAATAGATCCAAAGAGAGGAGAGAACTGAAAGCCATCAAGACAGAGGAGAAGACAGAAAAGCATCCATGGAGAGGAGAGGTATGAAGAGCATCCAGAGATAGGAGAGTGAAGAAGGGGAACCAGAGAAAGGAGAGGACAGAATGGATACAGCGAGAAGAAAGAACAGAAAGCCATCAAGAGAGAGGAGAAGATAGAATGGGATTCATGGAGAGGAGAGGTCAGAAGGGCATCCAGTGAGAGGAGAGAACAAAAGGGCATCCAGAGAGAGGAGAAGACAGAAACATATCCACAGTGAGAGGAGAACAGAAGGGCCTTCAGAGAGCAGAGAAAACAGAAGGGCATCCAGGGAGAGTAGAGAATAGAACAGTATCCAGAGAGCGAAAAAGACATAAGAACATCCAGAAAGAGCAGAGAACATAAGGGCATCCAGAGAGAGGAGAGAGCAGAAGGGCATCCAGAGAGATGAGAAGACAGTAGGGCATCCGGAGAGAGAAGAGGACAGTAGGGCTTCCAGAGATAGGAGAAGACAGAAAGTCGTCCAGAGAGAGGAGAGAACAGAAGTGCATCCAGAGAGAGAAGAGGATTGAAGAGCATCCAGAGAGAGAAGACAGAAGGGCATTCAGAGATAGAAGAGGACTGAAGGGCATCCAGTGAGAGGAGAGAACAGAAGGGCATCTAGAGAGAAGATATGACAGAAGGATATCCAGAGTGAGGAGATAATTGTAGGGCATCCAGACAGAGGAGAATACAGCAGGGAATCAGGAGAGATGAGAGAACAGAAGGGCATAGGGAGAGAGGAGAAGACAGAAGGGCATCCAGAGAGAGGAGAGGACTGAAGAGCATCCAGAGAGAAGAGAGCACAGAAGGGCATCCTGAGAGAGGAGAGAACAGAGAGGCATCCAGAAAGAATAGAGTACAGAGGGCATCTAGAGAGAGGATAGAAGAGAAGGGCATCCAGCGAGAGGAGAAGACAAACAGGGAATCCAGAGAGAGGAGAGTGAAGAAGGGCATCCTGAGTGATGATAGGACATAATGGATCCAGTGAGAGGAGAGAACAGAAAGCCATCAAGAGGGAGGAGAAGACAGAAAGGCATCCATGGAGAGAAGAGGTCAGAAGGGCATCCAGAGAGAGGAGAGAAAACAAGGGCATCCAGAGAGAGGAGAAAACAGAAACACATCCACAGATAAAGGAGAACGGAAGGGCATTCAGCGAGCAGAGAAAACAGATGGGCATCAAAGGAGAGTAGAGAATAGAACAGTATCCAGAGAGCTAGAAGACAGAGGAACATCCAGAGTCAGTAGAGAACATAAGGGCAACCAGAGAGAATAGAGGACAGAAGGGCATGAAGAGAGAGCAAAGAACA
>NW_023045080.1:34414-62177 GCF_011762505.2 Arvicanthis niloticus | reverse complement strand
GCATCTGGAGAGAGGAGAGAGAAGGAGGGCATCCAGAGGGAGAATAGGAGAGAAGGGCATTCAGAGAGAGGATAGAAAAGAAGGGTATCCGAAGAGAGGACAGGAGAAAATGGCATCCAGAGAAAGAAGGGAACAGAAGGGCATCCAGAGAAAGGAGAAGACAGAAACACATCCAGCTAGAGGTGAAGAGAGAAGGACATCACTAGAGAAGAAAGAACAGAAGCACATCCAGAGAAATGAGAGAACAGGAGAGAATCCAGAAAGAGGAGAGAATAGAAGCACATCCAGAGAGAGCAGAAGACTTAAGGACATCCAGAGAGAGAAGAGGACTAAAGGGCATCCGGAGAGAGGACAAGACAGAAGGGCATCCAGAGAGTGGAGAGGACAGAATGGCATCGAGTGAGAAGAGAGAACAGAAGGGCATCTGGTGAGAGGAGAAGGGTATCCAGAGTGAGGAGATTATTGTCGGGCATCCAGAGAGAGGAGAAGAGAGAAGCGCATAGGGAGAGAGGAGAAGAGAGAATGTCATCCAGAGAGAGGAGAGGACAGAAGGGCATGAAGAGAGAGGAGAGCATAGAAGGGCATCCAGAGAGACGAGAGAACAGAAAGGCACCCAGAGAGAATTGAGGACAGAAGGACAATTAAAGAAAGGAGACAAGAAAAGGGCATATAGATAGAGGAGAGCACAGAAGGTCATCCAGTGGGAGGAGAGGACAGAAGGGCATCCAGAGAGAGGAGAGTGAAGAAGGGCATCAAGTGAGAGGACAGGAAAGAAGGGATTTAGAGAGAGTATAGAACAGAAAGACATCCAGAGAGAGCAGAAGACAGAAGGGCATCTAGATAGAGGAAAGAACAGAAGCACATCCAGAGAAGAAGAAGACAGAAGCGAATCCAGAGAGAGGAGAGTACAGAAGGGCATTCAGAGAGAGGAGAAGACTGAAGGGCATCCAGAGAGAGGAGAAAACAGAAGGTCATCCAGAGAGAGGAGAAGACAGAAGGCCATCCACAGATACGAGAGAACAGAGAGGCATCCAGAGAGAATAGAGGATAGAAGGGCATCTAGAGAAATTAGAGAACAGAATGGTATCCAGAGAAAGGAGAGTACAGAAGGGCATTCAGAAAAAGGAGAGAGAAAATGGGCATCCAGAAGGAGGAGAATACAGAAGGGTATACAGAGGAGAGGAAAGAAGGGTATCCCAAGAGAGGAGAGAACAGAAGGGCATCCAGGGAGAGGAGAGAACAGAAGAGAATCCCGAAAAAGGAGAGAACAGAAGGGCATCCAGAGAGAGCAACAGACTGAAGAACATCCAGATAGAGAAGAGGACAGAGGAAAGACAGAAGAGCATCCAGAGAAAGGAGAGGACAGAAGGGCATAGAGTAAGAGGAAAGAACAGAAGGGCACCAAAAGAGAAAAGAAGACCGAAGGGATTCTAGAGTGAGGAGAGAATTGTAGGGCATCCAGAGAGAGGAGAAGACAGAAGGGCATCAGAAGAGAGGAGAGAAGAGAAGGGCATCAGGAGAGAGAAGACAGAAGGGCATCCAGAGAGAGGAGATGACAGAAGAGCATCCAGAGAGAGGAGAAAACAGAATAGCATCCTGAGAGAGGAGAGAACAGAAGGGCATCAAGAGAGAGGAGAAAAGAGAAGGGCATCAAGAGAGAGAAGAGAACAGAAGGGCATCCAGAAAGAGGAGAAGACAGAAGGGAATCCAGAGAGAAGAGAGAACAAAAGGACATCCAGAGAGAGAAGAGGACACAAGGACGTCCAGAGAGAGGAGAGAACAGAAGGGCATCACGAGAGAGGTGAGAACAGAAGGGTATCCAAAGAGAGGAGAAGACAAAAGGGCATCCAGAGAGAGGAGAGAACAGAAGGGTATCCAGAGAAAGGAGAAGACAGAAGGGCATCCAGAACGAGGAGAGAACAGAAAAGCATCTGGTAAAAGGAGAAGACAGAAGGGTATCCAGTGTGAGGAGAATATTGTCGGGCATCCAGAGAGAGGAGAAGACAGAAGGACATAGGGAGAGAGGAGAAGACAGATGCGCATCCAGAGAGAGAGTTAAGGAGAGAAGGTCATCCAGAGAGAGGAGAGCAGAGAAGTGCATCCAGTGAGTCGAGAGAACAGAGAGGCATCCAGAGACAATAGAGGACAGAAGGGCATCTAGAGAGAAGGGAGAAGAGAAGGTCACCCAGCGAGAGGAGAAGGTAAAAAGGGAATCCAGAGAGAGGAGAGAACAGAAGGGCATCCAGAGAGAGGAGAGAACAGAAGGGCATCCAGAGAGAGGAGAGGACAGAAGGGCATCCAGAGAGAGGAGTGGACAGATGGGCATCCAGAGAAAGGAAAGTGAAGAAGGGCATCCATGGGGAGGAGAGGTCAGAAGTGCATCCAGAGAGAGGAGAGTACAGAATGGCATCCAGAGAGAGGAAAAGACAGAAACACATCCACAGAGTGTGGAGAATTTAAGGGCATCCAGAGAGCAAAGAAGACAGAAGGGCATCCTGGGAGAGTAGCGAATAGAACAGTATCCAGAGAGTGGAGAAGACAGAAGAACATCCTGAGAGAGGAGAGAACATAAGGGGATCCAGAGAGAATAGAGGACAGAAGGGCATATAGGGAGAGCAGATGACAGAAGGGAATCCAGAAAGAGGAGAAGATAGAAAGGCCTCGGGATATAGAATAAGACAGAACTGCATCCAGAGGGAGGAGAGGACAGAAGGGCATCAATAGAGAGAATAGAACAGAAGGGCAAAAAGAGAAAGGAGAAGACAGAAGAGCATCCAGAGAGAGGAGAGGACAGAAGGACATCCCGAGAGAAGAGAGGACAGAAGCGCATCCAGAGAGATGAGAGAACAGGGAAGAATCCAGAAAGAGGAGAGAACAGAAGCCCATCCAGAGAGAGCAGAAGACTGAAGGACATCCAGAGAGAGAAGAGGAATGAAGGGCATCCGATGAGAGAATACAGAAAGGCATCCAGAGAGAGGAGAGGACAGAATGGCATCAGGTGAGAGGAGACAACTGAAGGGCATCTAGAGAGAAGAGAAGAAAGAAGGATATCCAGAGTGAGGAGAAAATTGTCGGGCATACAGAGAGAGAAGGAGCCAGAAGGGCATCATTAGAGACGAGAAAACAGAAGGGCATAGGTAGAGAGGAGAAGACAGAAGGGCATACAGAGAGAGGAGAGTACAGATGGGCATCTGGAGAGAGGATAGCACAGAAGGGCATCCAGAAGGATGAGAGGACACAGAGGCATCCAGAGAGAATATAGGACTGAAGGGCATCTAGCTTGAGGAGAGAAGAGAAGGGCATCCAGCAAGAGGAGAAGACAAACAGGGAATCCAGAGAAAGAATAGAACAGAAGGGCATCCAGAGAGCAAAAAGGACAGAAGGGGATCCAGGGAGAAGAGTGGACAGAAGGGGATCTAGAGAGAGGAGAGTGAAGAAGGGCATCCAGAGACAGGAAAGGCCAGAATAGATCCAAAGAGAGGAGAGAACAGAAAGCCATCAAGACAGAGGAGAAGACAGAAAAGCATCCATGGAGAGGAGAGGTATGAAGAGCATCCAGAGATAGGAGAGTGAAGAAGGGCATCCAGAGAAAGGAGAGGACAGAATGGATACAGCGAGAGGAAAGAACAGAAAGCCATCAAGAGAGAGGAGAAGATAGAATGGGATTCATGGAGAGGAGAGGTCACAAGGGCATCCAGTGAGAGGAGAGATCACAAGGGCATCCAGAGAGAGGAGAAGACAGAAACATATCCACAGAGAGAGGAGAACAGAAGGGCATTCAGAGAGCAGAGAAAACAGAAGGGCATCCAGGGAGAGTAGAGAATAGAACAGTATCCAGAGAGTGAAGAAGACATAAGAACATCCAGAAAGAGCAGAGAACATAAGGGCATCCAGAGAGAGGAGAGAGCAGAAGGGCATCCAGAGAGATGAGAAGACAGTAGGGCATCCGGAGAGAGAAGAGGACAGTAGGGCTTCCAGAGATAGGAGAAGACAGAAAGTCGTCCAGAGAGAGGAGAGAACAGAAGCGCATCCAGAGAGAGAAGAGGATTGAAGAGCATCCAGAGAGAGAAGACAGAAGGGCATTCAGAGATAGAAGAGGACTGAAGGGCATCCAGTGACAGGAGAGAACAGAAGGGCATCTAGAGAGAAGATATGACAGAAGGATATCCAGAGTGAGGAGATAATTGTAGGGCATCCAGACAGAGGAGAATACAGCAGGGAATCAGGAGAGATGCGAGAAGAGAAGGGCATAGGGAGAGAGGAGAGGACAGAAGGGCATCTAGAGAGAGGAGAGGACTGAAGAGCATCCAGAGAGAAGAGAGCACAGAAGGGCATCCTGAGAGAGGAGAGAACAGAGAGGCATCCAGAAAGGATAGAGTACAGAAGGGCATCTAGAGAGAGGATAGAAGAGAAGGGCATCCAGCGAGAGGAGAAGACAAACAGGGAATCCAGAGAGAAGAGAGTGAAGAAGGGCATCATGAGTGATAATAGGACATAATGGATCCAGTGAGAGGAGAGAACAGAAAGCCATCAAGAGAGAGGAGAAGACAGAAAGGCATCCATGGAAAGAAGAGGTCAGAAGGGCATCCAGAGAGAGGAGAGAAAACAAGGGCATCCAGAGAGAGGAGAAAACAGAAACACATCCACAGAGAAAGGAGAACAAAAGGGCATTCAGCGAGCAGAGAAAACAGATGGGCATCAAAGGAGAGTAGAGAATAGAACAGTATCCAGAGAGCTAGAAGACAGAAGAACATCCAGAGTCAGTAGAGAACATAAGGGCAACCAGAGAGAATAGAGGACAGAAGGGCATGAAGAGAGAGCAGAGAACAGAAGGGTATCCAGAAAGAGAGGAAGACAGAAGTTCATCGGGAGATAGGAGAAGACAGAAGGGCATCCCTAGAGAGGAGAGGAGAGAATGGCCTTCAAGAGAGAAGAGAGAAAAGAGGGGAATCCAGAGAGAGGAGAGGGCAGAACGGCATCCAGAGAGCAGAAAAGACAGAAGGGCTTCCAGAGACAGGAGAGAACAAAAGGGCATCTGGAAAGAGGAGAAGAGAGAAGGAATCTAGATGGACAAGAGGATAGACAGGTATCCTGAGAAAAGAGAGATCAGAAGTGAATTCAGGGAGAGAAGAGAACACAAGGGCCTCCAGAGAGAGGAGAGAGCAGAAGGGCATCCTCAGAGAGGAGAGGAGACAAGGGCATCCAGAAAGAGGAGAGAACAGAAGAGCATGCAGAAAGAGGATAGAACAAAAGGGCATCAAGAGAGAGGAGAAGACAAAAGGGCATCCAGATAGAGTAGAGTAAAGAATGGCATCTAGAGAGAGGAGAGGAAAGCAGGGATTCCAGAGGGAGTAGAGAACAGAAGGGCATCAAGAGAGAGGGGAAGACAGAAGGGAATCCAGGGGGAGGAGGGAACCGAAGGGCATCCAGAGAGAGGAGAGAGGAGAAGGGCATCCAGAGAGAGGAGAGGACACAAGGGCATCCAGAAAGAGGAGAGAACAGAAGGGCATCCAGAAAGAGGATAGAACAAAACAGCATCAAGAGAGAGAAGACAGAAGGGAATCGAGAGAGAGAGAGGAGAGAACAGAAGGGCATCCAGAGAGAGGAGAGAGCAGAAGAGCATCCACAGAGAGAAGAAGACACAAGGGCATCCAGAGAGAGAACAGAAGGGCATCAAGAGAGAATAGAGAACAGAGAGGAATTCTGAGAGAATAGAGGACAGAAGGGCATCTAGAGAGAGGAGAGAGCAGAAGGGCATCCAGAGAGAAAAGAAGACACAAGGGCATCCAGGGAGAAGAAAGGACATAAGGGCATTCAGAGAAAGGAGAGTGAAGAAGGGCATCAAGAGAGATGAGAGAACAGAGAGGAATCCATAGAAAATAGAGGACAGAAGGGCATCTAGAGAGAGGAGAGAAGAGAAGGGCCTCTAGTGAGAGAAGTCAAACAGGGAATCCAGAGAGAGGAGAGAACAGAAGGGCATCCAGAGAGAATAGAGGACAGAAGGGCATCTAGAGAGAGGAGAGAAGGAAAGGGCATCCAGCAAGAGGAGAAGACAAACCGGGAATACAGAGAGAGGAGAGAACAGAAGGGCATCCAGAGAGAAAAGAGGACAGAAGTGTATCCACGGAGAAGAGAGGACATAAGGGCATCCAGAGAGAGGAGAATGAAGAAGGGCATCCAGAGAGATGAGAGAACAGAGAGGCATCCAGAGAGAATAGAGGACAGAAGGGCATCTAGAGAGAGGAGAGAAGAGAAGGGCATCAAGCCGAGGAAAAGTCAAACAGGGAATCCAGAGAGAGGGGAGAACATAAGGGCATCCAGAGAGAAAAGAGGACAGAAGGGCATCCAGGGAGAAGAGAGGACAGAAGGGCATCCAGAGAGAGAAGAGTGAAGAAGGGCATTCAGAGAGAGGATAGGACAGAATGCATCCAGAGAGAGGAGAGAACAGAAAGCCAGCAAAAGAGAGGAGATAGAAAGGCATCCATGGAGAGGAGAGGACAGAAGGGCATCCTGACAGAGGAGAGAACAGAAGGGAATCCAGAGAGAGGAGAAGACAGAAACACATCCACAGAGAGGGGAGAACAGAAGGACATTCAGAGATCAGAGAAAACAGAAGGGCATCCATGGAGAGTAGAGAATAGAACAGTATCTAGAGAGCAGAGAAGACAGAAGAACATCCAGAGACAGGAAAGAACATAAGGACATCCAGAGAGACGAGAGAGCAGCAGGGCATCCAGAGAGAGAAGAAGACAGTAGGGCATCCGGAGAGAAGAGAGAACAGAAGTGCATACAGAGAGAGTAGAGAGCAGAAGGGCATCCAGGGAGAGGAGAAGACAGAAGGGCATCTGGAGGGAGGAGAGAACAGAACGGCATCCAGAGAGAAGAGAAGACAGAAGGGAAGCCAGAGAGTAGAGAACAGAAGGGATTAGGGAGAGATAGAAGACAGAAGGGCATCCAGTGGGAGGAGAGAACAAAGGGCATCCAGAGAGAGGAGAAGACAGAAGGGCATCCAGAGAGAGGAGAGGACAGAAGGTAATACATAGAAAGGAGAAGACAGCAGGGCATGCGGAGAGAGGAGGGAACAGAAGGGCATCCAGAATGAGGAGAAGAGAGAAGGGCATCCAGAGAGAGAAGAGAACAGGATAGCATCCAGATTGAGAAGAGAGCTAAATGGCATCCGTATAGAGGAGAAGACAGAAGGGCATCCAGAGAGAGGAGAGAACAGAAGGGCATCCAGAAAAAAGAGAGAACAGAAGTGTATCCATAGAGAGGAGAGGACTAAACGGCATCCAGAGAGAGGATAGAACAGAATGGCATCCAGAGAAAGGAGAAACAGAAGGGCATTCAGAGAGAGGAGAGGACATAAGGACATCTAAAGAGAAGAGAGTACATAAGCACAATCAGAGAGATGATAGAACATTAGAGAATTCAGAAAGGATAGAACAAAAGCCCATTCAGAGAGACAGATGACTGAGGGACATCCAGAGAGAGAAGAGGACTGAAGGGCATCTGGAGAGAGAGGACAGAAGGGCATCCAGAGTGAGGAGAGTACAGAATGGCATCCAGTGAGAGGAGAGAACAGAAGAGCATCTAGACAGAAGAAAAGACAGAAAGATATCCAGAGTGAGGTGAAAATTGCGGGGCATCCAGAGAGAGGAGTAGACAGAAGGGCATCAGGAGAGATGAAAGAACAGAAGGGCATAGCGAGAGAGGAAAAGACAGAAGGGCATCCAGAGAGAGTAGAGCACTGAAGGGCATCCAGAGAGACGAGAGAACAGAGAGGCATCCAGAGAGAATAGAGGAGAGAAGGGCATCTAGAGAGAGAGGAGAGAAGAGAAGGGCATCCAGAGAGAGTAGAGCACTGAAGGGCATCCAGAGAGACGAGAGAACAGAGAGGCATCCAGAGAGAATAGAGGACAGAAGGGCATCTAGAGAGAGAGGAGAGAAGAGAAGGGCATCCAGAGAGAAAAGAGGACAGAAGGCCATCCAGGGAGAAGAGAAGACAGAAGGGCATCCAGAGAGAGGAAAGGACAGAATGGTCTACTGTGGTAGACAGTGTGTAGTATGGTCCTGTGATGGACACTGGGAGGACGTCCCTGTTGTCGATATTGAGAAAGACTTCATTGTGGTGAACAGTGGAAAGAACATCCCTGTTGTGGACAGTGGGGAGGACATCCCTGTGGTGGACAGGGGGAAGGACATCCCTGTGGTGGACAGTGAAGAGGACTTTCCTGTGTTGGACATATGGGATGACATCCCTGTCGTGAATAGTGGGAAAGACGTTTCTTTGGTGGATAGTGGGGAGGATGTCCCTGTCGTAGAGTGTGCAGAGGATAACTCTGGTTGGAGGGTGTTGCTGACATCCCTGGTGTGCAAAGGAGGGTATCCCTGTCGTGCACAGTGGTGAGGATATCCCTGTTGTGCACAGGAAAATGTTCCTGTTGTCCAAAGTGGGTAAGATGTCTCAGTGGTGAACGGTGAAGGGGATGTCACTGTGGTGGGCAATTTGGAGGATGTCCCTGTGGTGGACAGTGGAAAGGACGTCTTTTTGGTGGACAACAATGAGGAATTCACTATGGTGGACTGTATGAAGGATGCCCTTGTTGTGGTCAGTGGTGAGGATGTCACTGTGATGGACAGTGGGGAGGATGTCTCTGTAGTGGACAGTTGAAAGATGTACCTTTGATGGAGAGTAGGAAGAACGTCACTTTGGTGGACAGTGGGAAGGACATCCCTGTGGTAGACAGTGGGTAGGATGTCCCTGTGGAGGGCAGTGGCTAGAACATCTCTGTGGTGTACAGTGGGAAGGACATCACTGTTGTGGACAGTGGGGAATATATTTCAGTGGTGGACAGTTGATTTGATGTCCCTGTGGTGGACAGTGGAGAGGACCTACCTATGGTGGAGATTTGAGAGGACCTCCCTATGGTAGACATTGGTAGGACGTCACTGTTGTGGACAGTGCCTAGTACTTTCCTGTGGTGGGCACTGGGGAGGATGTTCCTGTGTTGGACAGTGGAAAGAACATCCCAGATGTGGAAAGTGGGGAGGACATCCCTGTGGTGGACAGTGGAAAGGACATCACTTTGATGGACAGTAGAGAGGACCTCCCTGTGCTGGACAGTGAGAAAGAGGTCTCTGTGGTGGACAGTGGGAAGGACAATTATGCTGTGTACTTTCAGAAGCCAGAAACCTCTCCCCACATGCACTATGTCCCCTGCAGCTTCATCTCCCTGGCAACCACAAGGTCCTGCTTGACAGTGATGTCCCCTGCAGCTTCATCTCCCTAGCAACCACAAGGTTCAGCTTGACAGTTACAGATAGACTTACAGACTTAAAGCACGATTGAGTGAGACAGGATCCTAGCCTGTGACCTGCTTTCCTCGGGGTAAGCTTCATTTTCATTCCGTCCCATAAGAATGGGCCATTCACTGTCGAAGGAGGCATCCGTCATAAAGGACCTCAAACAAAGTCTCAGAGAGAGAGGAATTAGGGTTAAGAAAAAAGATCTTATAAGTTTCTTTGTGTTTATTGATGAACAGTGTCTTTGGTTCATGATTGATGGTGCTATCATACACCCTAAGAAGTGGCACAAGTTGGGTCGTGAACTATATAAAATTAAATGTGAAGGTGATGGTGCAGTTAATCCAACAATTTTCTCATTTTGGGGTATTATTAGGGACATTATTGAGGATGCTGACAGAAACTCAGGTAAACGCTAGCTCTTGTCGGTTGCAGAATACTGCTTATCACAATTGCATCCTGGCTCAGCTGGTTTCTCCTGCCCGACATCTCAGGCTTCTGTTCCTTTTACACTTATTGATATGCCTCATGAGTCTCAGCTTCCCTCCTCGTCTGATTCTCCTCATATTTATCCTGATTTGTCAGCTTAGGATTCCTCAACCCCAGCCTCGCCTGTGTGCCCTTGTCATAGTTCTGTTTCCACTGCTCCTTGGCCCACACAGTATGTGCCTTTAGCCACTGGCAACCCTTACATCTCTCATTCTCAAACTTCCTACTGTAATCCTGTTCTTCGGAAGCCCCCGCCTCTATGCTTGCCTTCCCCAGCCTCTTGGAGTTCCCACCACCCCCACCTCCATCTCCAGTGCTGCCGCGGCTGATACACAGCACTTGTCCCCTTCCCACCCGACTTGCTTTGTCTCTGCCCCTGCCCTTCCAGCTGCAGCCAACACTTCTGAATCAGAGCCTTTGGATTCTGGCACTACAGCCTTTCCCACGGTAATGCCAGTTCCCTTGTCTCCACATCACTTCCTACATCTGCGATTTTTACTTTCCCTGCTACCCTGCCTGGTCCTCTCTCTGACATGAAGACCTACCTTTCTTCTCAGGTACATGAATTGGCAGACATCCATCACCTTCAGGAGCAAATTTCATGGCTCTCAGCCCTTTGTTGCTCCTCCCCTGTGCTGGACTCTCAATGTTAGGTTTTCCCTGTCACTTGCTCTCAGGTTATCCCTCTTCAGACACCTGCGGCTCATGATTCTAGCTCCTCACAAACCCCACCACTCCCTCCCCATTCCTGGGCTAGTCCTCAGTGTTCACACAGCCACATGCCTGCCGCTCCTTCTTCCTCCTCATGCCCCATGCCCCCTTCCTCTTCATGGTCCTCTCATAAACCTTCCCAGCCTTCTTGCCCCCAATTGGGGACAGAGGCTGTCTTCTGGAGATGAGGATGAAACAGAGCCAGAAGGTGGAAGCAGGGTTGAGGGCAGAGCCGTGACAGAAAATGAAAACGTGTGCCCTATGGATAATCCTACAATCTTTTAGAAAACTCCGCTTTAAACAGAAAAATTAAATCCAGCTGTTAAAAATTATGGGCCCAATGCTCCCTTCACTCTTTCCCTTCTTGAAAGCCTTGGGGCAGGTGCATATTTAACACCCAATGAGTGGTTGACAGTTGCCCAGGCCATATTAACTCGGGGACAATTTCTCTCCTGGCAGGCTAATTGGGCAGATCGTTGCAGGTCTCAGGCACAAGTCAATCTCTCAAGCTCATGCTCACCCTCCAATAAATGGACACTTGATAAACTCCTAGGTTGAGGGAAATATGCCTCTAACCAAATACAGCAAAAATGTTTCTCTGGGTCTCTTGGCTCAGTCTTCCTCAGCAGCTATGAGTGCCTGGAGAGCCATTCCCATAAAAGGCTCTGTCCTTTCCCCCTTGACCAAGATCATTCAGGGCAATCAAGAAGAATTTTCAGAATTTGTTGCCCACCTCCTGGAGGCAGCTGAAAGATCCTTGGGAACTGGCCAGGGAGACAATAAACTTCTTCAGCAGCTTGCTTATGAAAATGCTAACTCTGCCGGTAGGGCTGCCCTTCGAGGGAAATATAAAAATAAAGATTTGGATGAGATGATTCATATCTGCAAGGATGTAGATCCCTTTGCCCAGAAGGTCTCACAAGCCATCAATCTGGCTGTGGGAGCGGCCACTACAGCTACTAGTGGTGGGGCAAACATATCCACCTCTTTTAGATGTGGTCACCTGGGCCATTTTGATAAACAGTGCCCTCAGGGTAAACCCATGGCTCAGCCCCCACCTCAATGGAAGGGAGAGCATTCACTTCCAATGACTCCTTGCCCTAGCTGCAGGCTAGGCAAATATTGGCCTACTGCCTGCCATTCCAAAACTGATATTTTTACCAACCCCTCCCTCCCCTTCAGGGAAACGGGATGTGGAGCCATACTCAGACCCCTTAGCCAGTCTCCTTTTTGCCAGCCTCGGGAAACAGCCAGGCAGGGCCACATCAAACCTTCCATCAACAGCTCCCAAAACAGCCACAGCCCTCTGTAGGGCTACCCCAGGGAGTGCAGGATTGGACCTCTGTGCCTCCTCCAATACAATATTAGAAGCTCGAGGAGGAGTTCAGATGATCCCTAATGGTGTCTTTGGGCCTCCCCCACCCCAGACTTATTATCTAATCTTGGACAGAGCATCTGCCACACTCCAAGGCATTACCATTTTCCCTTCAATCTTTGATAATGATTACTCTGGAGAAATTAAAGTATTGGCCACTAGTTCTAGAGGGCCCCTTCACATTCGCCAGAGACAGTGCCTTGCACAGGCCTTTCCCATTCCAGTAAACACCTCCACACATTCCTTGGGCCCATCCCGGTGTGCTTCCACCCCTGAGTTTTCTGATGTCTATTGGGTCTAAAGACTCTCACAAGAGTGCCCACAATTAAAACTGAAACTTAATGGCAAAAACTTTGAGAGCATACTTGACTCAGGAGTGGACTCCAGAGTTATTTCACTGGCCTCTTGGCCCTGTTATCCTTCTTTAATTCACCTTCTAGGCATTGGCCAGTACACCAACACCCTTCAAAGCTCCCAGTTGCTCACTTGGGAGGATCATGAGGGTAATACTGGACATGTTAGACCATTCATTGTACCTAGCCTCCCTATAAACTTATGGGATCGAGATATATTGAGTCAAATGGGAGTCCTTATGTTTAGCCCCTCTACAGTTGTTACCCACCAGATGCTGGACCACAGGTGCATCCCTGGACAAGGCTTGGGCAGATGCAACCAAGGAATCCCCACCCCAATTGCTGTTACACCAAAGACCTCACGCTCAGGACTAGGTTATGATTCAAATTTTTCTTAAGGACCATTGCTCTCCCTGCATGCAAGACAGATAAGATCACCTGGAAGTCAGATTCCCCTGTCTGGGTCGAAAAATGGTCCATCCCTCAACATAAACTTTTAGTGGCCATGCAGTTGGTGCAGGAACAATTAGATGCTGGCTACATTGAACCCTCCATCTCCCCTTGGAATACACCCATTTTGTGATACAAAAGAAAGGGGGCAGATGGAGACTGCTCCAGGACCTCAGAGAAATTAATAAGACTATGGTCCAAATAGGAGCCCTCCAGCCTGGCCTCCCCTCCCCCATGGCAATACCTAAGAGTTACAATAAGATGGTTATTGATTTGAAAGATTGTTTTTTCTGCATCCCCTTACACCCAGAGGATTGTAAACGTTTTGCCTGTAGCCTTCCTGTTGTTAATTGCATTGGGCCATCTCCATGAATTCAGTGGAGGGTCCTGCCTCAAGGCAGGGCCAATAGTACCCCCCAAAAAAGTTTGTGGCCCAGGCCATTGACCCTTTTCGCCTTAAATATCCTAAGTTATATATTGTTCATTATATGGATGACATTCTTCTGGCTAGCCCTGACGAGACCACCTTGCCCAGGGTGGGTCAGGAGTTGGTAACTGCCCTCCAAGGCCTCGGGCTGCAGATTGCCCCTGAGAAGGTCCAGCTACAGCCCCCACATTTATTCTTGGGTTTTGAGCTTCACCCCTCTAAGGTTCTCTCTCAAAAAATTGAACTTAGAAATGATTCCTTACAAACACTTAATGACTTTCAACGTCTCTTGGGAGACATAAATTGGTTTCGCCCCTATCTAAAATTAACAACTAGAGAACTTAAGCCTCTATTTGATATTCTTCAAGGAGATTCTGACCCCTCCTCCCCCCGTGCCTTAACCACTGAGGACACCTCTGCCCTTAAGCTCGTGGAGAAAGCCATTCAACAACAGACTGTTACCTATTATTCTCCAACCTCCCCCTTATGGCTATCTGTTCTTCCCACCATGTTTGCCCCCATGGGATTGTTGTACCAGACTAAACCTTTGTATTGGCATCATTTGCCTGCCACCCCTCCTAAAGTGCTACCTGTTTATCCTGCCTTGGTGGCACAGATCATAAGGATGGGAAGACAAACCTTCCTGAAGCTCTTTGATAGAGACCTTGACCCTGTCAGCATTCCCTATGATGCTGCTCAAGTTTGGTGGCAACTTCAGACCTCTGATGAATGGGCTATTAACTGTATTTCATTTCAGGGAAAGATAGATAACCACTCTCCCTCTGACAAACTTATCCAGTTCCTTGAACACCAAGCGGTGGTCTTCCCTAAAGTGACTAAGAACATCCCCATTCCTCAAGCACGACTGATTTTTACAGATGGATCCCCCTCTGGGGTTGCAGCCTTTAATATAGGTGGACTGGTCTCTAAGTTTCAGACCAAATTTTCCTCAGCACAGTTGGTAGAATTGGTTGCTGTTATTCAGGTCTTTAAGACTTTCCCAGATTGTGCCTTTAATCTTTTTACTGGCAGTGCATATGTGGCTCAATCAGTGTCTCTGTTAGAGACCGTTCCCTTTACAAGGCCATCTACCAATGCTTCCCTCCTCTTTTCTGAGCTTCAGGAGATAATTTTAGCTAGATCCCATCCATTCTTTGTGGGTCACATATGCGCCCACTCTGGTCTTCCTGGACCCCTAAGCGAGGGAAATGACCTCGTTGATAGGGCCACCCGAGGGTCTCCATTTACCTTGGTGACCTTGGCCCTGCCTTCTGATCCTGTACAACAGGCACAAAAGGCCCACAGATTACAGCATCTAAATGCCCAGACCCTCAGACAGATGTTCTCTATTACCAGAGAACAGGGACACCAGATAGTGTGTCAGTGCCAGGGATGTCTCTCCCTCCTACCTGAGTTACATTTGGGGGTGAACCCTCATGGCCTCACCCAAGGAGAGATATGGCAAATGGAGGTTACTCATTTTGCCCCTTTTGGTAAGCTTAAATATATACATGTTTCTATTGATACCTTTAGTGGTTTTCTTTGTGTCTCACTACAATCTGGTAAGGCTACCAAAAATGTTATTAATCATGTGATTTATTTTGCCTTGCCCTTATGCCCATACCTAAGATACTTAAGACTGATAATGGCCCTGGATATACCAGCGCCTCCTTCAAACAGTTCTGTGCCCAGCTTAATATTAAACATGTTACTGGTATCCCATATAAACCCCCAAAACAGGGCATTGTAGAAAGGGCACATCAGACCTTAAATAACATGCTCTTAAAATTACAACATTCAGGGGGCATTTTATACCCACAAAAGGGGAATCATAAAATTTTGTTAAATCATGCACTATTCGTTCTCAATTTTTTGACCCTTGATGAAAAAGGAAAGTCTGTAGCAGACAGATTCTGGCACCCTACTACAGCAGACTCCTATGCCAAAGTCATGTGGAAAGATCCATTGACATATAAATGGAATGGTCCTGATATAGTCCTTATCTGGGGAAAAGGACACATGTGTATATATGATTCCAAGGAACAAAACACCAGATGGCTATCAGAAAGACTGGTGAAGTTGGCTAACTGTACCCCAGGGATACCCCCTGAGAATGGTTCTTAACTGTGATTCCTTTCAGAAAAATGGATCCAGTTGCCTTGCTCCTCCTGCTCCTCCTGCTCACAATTCAGATTTATCCAAATGTGAGTATCAAACCCCAGCATTCCCCATACCAGATTTATAATTTTACTTGGGTCATAATAAACCAAGCAGGAGACATTGTTAATTCCAGCTCTTCACTTGGAACCCAGCCTTCATGGCCCTCTCTGGAGATGGATCTTTGTGCTCTTGCCCTGGGAGCCAGTGCAGACTGGGGAACCCCCTCCCATTATTGGCCCCAAAGTCGGCTGGCTGATGCACCTAACCCCAATTATGATGGCCACCATATAGGATGTAATTCCTATGATAGGATAGTCTCCTTGGCCAATGATCCACCTGGCCTCTATGTATGCCCTGGGCCTACCCACCACAGTCACTCTCAAAATTATAAATGTGGCTATAGCTCTGATTATTATTGTGCTTCTTGGGGCTGTGAGACCACAAGAGATGCATATTGGAGACCCAACTACTCCTGGGATTATATCACCTTAAGGAGAAAGTTTCTACCTACATATTTACAGGATAAACTAGGAATTAAGACAGCCCAACAATTTAGATCCTGGTGGGAATTCAAATGACGTGTCCCTCTTCTTATATTCTTTATGGACGTAGGGAGAAGTAAAGAATGGACAGGCCAAGGATATGAATGGGTCCTATGTCTAAGAGAGTGCTCGACCTTTACACTTACCTGCTCGGACTGGAGACTCATCTTTAGAATTAAGCTCCTTAAGAGTATCCCTAATAAAAATGTTGCCGCTGTGGGCCCTAATCCTGCCATACAGCACCCTCGGCCACCAGCCAAGCCTGTCCCCAGGACTGAAATTACTGCTCCAGCCATTTTGCCTCTCCCCACCTCCCCCAAAGTTACCTCATTTCAGCCCTCTATACCTGCGGGCCCTCCTAGCTCTGCGGATCTTATCATTTCTCTGGCAAATGCCTCCCTTGAAGCTATTCATAATACCAGTGAATATAAATATCAAGAATATTGGATTTGTTTTTCGCCTACTTCCCCTTTTTATCAGGGAATAGCTGTTTTTTACCCCTCCCTCCTTTTGTGATAATAGCAATTTGTTATTATGGGCTACTTCACCTGAGGGAGGTCTCACTATTAGTTCCATCTCGGGCATAGGCCTCTGCCTTTTGGGGCCCTCTATGATTTCCCGCCTCAAGATTTGGTCCCTATTTGTAATCAGACATTGATTTTAAATAATAACTTTTTATATACCATAACATCCAATGGTACCTATTTTGCCTGTGCCACTGGATTGAAATTATATATTTCCAATTTTGATTTTTTAAAGACCAGAGATTATTGTGTAGTTGTTACCATTCTCCCTCATTTTTTATTCACAATTCACTGTCTTTTCTTAATGTTCTGGATCAAGGTCTTTCCCTTAGGATCAAACAAGAGCCTCTGACAGCCCTTACGTTGTCTGTCATATCAGGAATCAGCATAATTGGAGCAGGTATTGGCATTGCTTCTCTAGTCACCTCCAATAATCATTATGCCCATCTTCAGTCTCTTCTTGATAAAGATTTAAATAATTTGAGAGAAGGGATACAAGACCTTAAGGACTCTGTGGCTTCTCTTTCTGAGGTGGTGTTACAGAACAGGAGAGGACTTGACCTTGTCTTCTTTAAGGAAGAAGGTCTCTGCGTAGCCCTCAGAGAAGAATATTCCTTTTACTCTGATAAGACAGGCCTTGTCCAAAATAGCCTGGACAAAGTCAAAAAGAGTTTAGAGGAAAGAAAAAGAGCCAGAGAACAAGAGTCATGGTATCAAAATTGGTTCTCTACTTCACCTTGGCTTACTAACCTATTGCCTAGTTTACTAGGACCCTTTGTTGGTATTTTATTGCTTCTGTCTTTTGGCCCTTGGGCTCTTAACTGTCTCACAAGTTTTGTTAAGAACCAGATTGATGCTGCCATCAAGAAGCCAGTTGAAGTTCATTACCATCAACTGAAGACTGAGGAAATCCATAAGTGATTCTGCCAGAGACAGGCACAGCTGCCAGCCACCCTGCCTTCCCCTATGGCTGTCCCCTAGATTTCCACACCCTCAAGAAAGGTTCCTGGCATGCCTGGCTCTGCCTTCGTTTCTCTTGCTAGGGAGACTGGGCCCTTAATACCCTGACAAAAATTGGCTTTTTCCTAAACTAAAGCCTGCCTTTGATGTGGCCCTCTAATATCCGGGAGTCTTCCATTATGACAATATTACACCCCAAATAACAAATGGATGATAACCTAGGCATTCACACATGGATGTGTGAGAGAGAACAGAAGGGCATCCAGAGAGAAGAGAAGACAGAAGGATATCCAGAGTGAGGAGAAAATTGTCAGGCATCCAGAGAGAGGAGAAGACAGAAGGGCATCGGTAGAGACGAGAAAACAGAAGGGCATAGGGAGAGAGTAGAAGACAGAAAGGCATCCAGAGAGAGGAGAAGAAAGAAGGACATCCAGAGAGAGGAGAGCACAGAAGGGCATCCAGAGAGAACAGAGGACAGAAGGGCATCTAGAGAGAGGAGAGAAGAGAAGAGCATCCAGCGAGAGGAGAAGACAAACAGGGAATGCAGAGAGAGGAGAGAACAGAAGGGCATCCAGAAAGAAAAGAGGAAAGAAGGGCATCCAGGGAGAAGAGAGGACAGAAGGGCTTCAGGAGATAAGAGAATACAGAAGGGCATCCAGAGGGAGGAGAGGACAGAATGGCCTTCAAGAGAGAAGAGAGGAAAGAAGGGCATCCAGAGAGAGGAGAGGACAGAAGGACATCCCGAGAGAAGAGAGGACAGAAGCGCATCCAGGTAGATGAGAGATCATTAGAGAATCCAGAAAGAGGAGAGAACAGAAGCCCATCCAGAGAGAGCAGAAGACTGAAGGACATCCAGAGAGAGAAGAGGACTGAAGGGCATCCAGTGAGAGGAGAGAACAGAAGGGCATCTAGAGAGAAGAGAAGACAAAACGATATCCAGTGTGAGGAGAAGATTTTCAGGCATCCAGAGAGAGGAGAAGACAGAAAGGCATCCAGGGAGAGTAGAGAATAGAACAGTATGCAGAGAGTGGAGAAGACAAAAGAACATCCAGAGAGAGGAGAGAACATAAGGGCATCCAGAGAGAATAGAGAAGAGAAGGGCATGTAGAGAGATCAGAGAACAGAAGGGTATCCACAAAGAGGAGAAGACAGAAGGACATCTGGAGATAGGAGAAGACAGAAGGGCATCCAGATCGAGGAGAGGATAGAATAGACTCCAGAGAGAAGAGATCAAATAAGAGTATCCAGAGAGAGGAGGTGGCAGAAGGGCATCCTTATTGAGGAGAGAACAGAAGGGCATCTAGAGAGAGGAGAGAACAGAACAGCATCCAGAGAGCAGAGAAGACAGAAGGGCTTCCAGAGAGAGGAGAGAACAGAAGGGCATCTGGAAAGAGGAGAAGAGAGAAGGAATTTAGATGGGGAAGAGGACTGATGGGTATCCTGAGAGAGGAGAGGACAGAAGGGTATCCAGAGAGAGAAGAGAACAGAAGGTTATCCAGAGAGAGGAGAAGACAGAAGGGAATCCAGAGAAAGGAGAGAACAGAAGGGCATCCAAAAATGAAGAGGACACAAGGGCATGCCGAGAGAGAGGAGAGAACAGAAGGGCATCCAGTGAGAGGATAGAACAGAAGGGTATCCAGAGAGAGGAGAGGACAAAATGGCATCCAGAGAGAGGAGAGAACAGAAGGGCAACCAGAGAAAGGAGAATACAGAAGGGCATCCAGAGAGAGGAAAGGACAGAAGGACATCCTGTGAGAAAAGAGAATAGAAGCACATCCAGAGAGATGAGAGAATAGGAGAGAATCCAGAAAGAGGAGAGAACTGAAGCCCATACAGAGAGAGCAGAAGAGTGAAGGACATCCAAAGAGGGAAGAGGACAGAAAGGCATCCCAATAGAGGAGAACACAGAAGGGCATCCAGAGAGATAAGACGACAGAACGGCATCCAGTGAGAGGAGAGAACTGAAAAGCATCTAGAGAGAGGAGAAGACAGAAGGCCATCCATAGAGACGAGAGAACAGAAGGGCATCCAGAGAGAATAGAGGAAAGAAGGACATCTAGAGAGAGGAGAGAACAGAAAGCCATCCAGAGAGAGGAGAAGACAGAAGGTCATCTTGAGAGAGGAGAGAACTGAAGGTCATCCAGTGAGAGGAGACAACAGAATGGCATCCATGGAAAAGAGAAGTCAGAAAAGCTTCCAGAGAGAAGAGAGTGTAGAAGGGGATATAGAGGGAGGAGAGATCACTAGGGCATCAAACAGGATGAGAATACAGAAAGGCACCCAGAGAGAGGAGAGGACAGAAGGACATCAAGAGAATTACGAAAACAGAAGGGCATCCAGAGAGAGGAGAAAACAGAAGGGCTTTCATAGAGAGGAGAGAACAGAAGGGCATCCAGAAAGATGAGAAAAGAGAAGGCATCCAAATGGAGAAGAGCACAGACAGGCATCTTGAGAAAGGAGAGAACAGAAGGGCATCAAGTAGAGTAGGGAACAGAAGGGCATAGAGAGAGGAGAGGACAAAGGCCATCTAGAGAGATCAGAGAACAGAAGTGTATCCAGAAAGAAGAGAAGACAGAAGGGCCTCTGGAGATAGGAGAAGACAGAAGGGATCCATAGAGTGGAGAGGACAGACTGGACTCCAGAGATAAAAGAGAGCAGAAGGGCATCCAGAGAGAGCAGAGGAAAGAAGGGCATCCACAGAAAAGAGTACAGAAGACCATACAGAGAAAGGAGAAGACAAAAGAGCATCTATATAGAGGAGAGAACAGAAGGGCATCCAGAAAGGGGTCAGAAAAGAAGGGAATCCAGAGAAAGAGAAGACAGAAGCGAATCCAGAGAGAGGAGAGAACAGAAGAGAATTCGGAGAGAGGAGAAGCCCGAAGGGCATCCAGAGAAAGGCAAGAACAGAGGGCATCCAGAAGAGGAGAGGACAAAATGGCATCCAGACAGTGGAGAGAATGATGGGTATCCAGAGAGAGGAGAGAACAGAAGGCTCTCCAGATAGAGGAGAGGACAGAAGGGCATCCAGAGAGTGGAGAGAACAGAAGGGCATCCAGAGAGAGGAGAGAACAGAATGGTATTGAGAGAGAGGAGAGAACAGAATGGTATCGAGAGAGAGGTGAGGACAGAAGGGCATCCACGGAGAGTACAGAACAGAAGGGCATCCAGGAAGATGAGAAATCAGAAGAGAATCCAGAAAAAGGAGAGAACAGAAGGGCATCAAGGGAGATAAGAAGACTGAAGGACATCCAGAGAGAGAAAAGGACAGAAGGGCATCCGGAGAGAGGAAAATACAGAGGGGCATCCAGAGAGAGGAGAGGACAGAAGGGCATCCAGTGAGAGGAGAGAACAGAAGGGCATCCAGAGAGAGGAGAAGACAGAGGGGAATCTAGAGTGAGGAGAGAATATTGTAGGGCATCCAGAGAGAGGAGAATACAGAAGGGCATAGGAAGTGAGGACAGAAAAGAAGGGCATCGTGAGAGAGCAGAAAACAGAAGTGCATCCAGAGAGAGGAGAAGACAGAAGGGCATCCAGAGAGAGAAGAGGATAGAAGGGCATCATAGAGAGGAGAAGACAGAAGGGAATCCAGAGAGAGGAGTGAACAGAAGGGCATCTGGAAAGATGAGAAGAGAGAAGGAATCTAGATTGAGAAAAGGACAGGCAGCATCCTGAGAGAGGAGAGGGCAGAAGGGTATCCAGAAAGAGAAGATAACAGAAGGTCATCCCGAGAGAGGAGAAGACAGAAAAGAATCCAAAGAGAGGAGAGAACAGAAGGGCATCCAGAGAGAGAGAAGAGGACACAAGGGCATCCAGAGAGAGGAGAGAACAGAAGATCATCCAGAGAGAGAGGATAGAACAAAAGGGTATCCAGAGAGAGGAGATGACAAAGTGGCATCCAGAAAGAGGAGAGAACAGAAGGGCAACCAGAGAAATGAGAAGACAGAAGGGCATCCAGAGAGAGGAGAGGACAGAAGGACATCCCATGAGAAGAGAGAACAGAAGCACATTCAGAGGGATGAGAGAACAGGAGAGAATCGAGAAAGAGGAGAGAACAGAAGCCCACCCAGAAAGAGCAGAAAATTGAAGACATCCAGAGAAAGAAGAGGACAGAAGGGCATCCTGATAGATGAGAACACAGAAGGGCATCCAGAGAGAGAAGAAGACAGAATGGCATTCAGTGAGAGGAGAGAACCGAAAAGCATCTAGAGAGAGGAGAAGACAGAAGGGTATCAAGAGTGAGGAGAAAATTGTCCTGAATCCAGAGATAGGAGAAGACAGAAGTGCATGGGGAGAGAAGTGAGAACAGAAGGTCATAGGGAGAGAGGATAAGACAGAAGGGCATCCAGAGAGAAGAGAGGAAAGAAGGACATTCAGAGAGACGAGAGAACAGAAGGGCATCCAACGAGAATAGAGGACAGAAGGACATCTAGAGAGAGAAGAGAACAAAAAGCCATCCAGAGAGAGGAGAAGACAGAAGGTCATCTAGAGAGAGGAAAGAACAAAAGGTCATCCAGTGAGAGGAGACAACAGAATGGCATCCATGGAGAGGAGAAGTCAGAAAAGCTTCCAGAGAGAGGAGGGTGAAGAAGGGCATCTAGAGGTAGGAGAGACCAGTAGGGCACCAAAAGGAGGAGAATACAGAAGGGTACCCAGTGAGAGGAGAGGACAGAAGGACATCAAGAGAATTACGAAAACAGAAGGGCATCCTGAGATAGGAGAAAACAGAAGGGCTTTCAGAGAGAGGAGAGAACAGAAGGGCATCTGGAAAGATGAGAAAAGAGAAGGCATCCAGATGGAGAAGAGCACAGACGGGCATCCTGAGAAAGGAGAGGACAGAAGGGCATCAAGTAGAGAAGAGAACAGAAGGGCATACAGAGAGAGGAGAGGACAGAAGGGAATCCACGGAGTGTACAGAATAGAAGGGCATCCAGGGAGATGAGAGAACAGAAGAGAATCCAGAAAAAAGGAGAGAACAGAGGGGCATCAAGGGACAGCAGAATACTGAAGGACATCCTGAGAGGAATAAGGACAGAAGGGCATCCGGAGAGAGGAAAATACAGAGGGGCATCCAGAGAGAGGAGATCACAGTAGGGCATCCAGTGAAAGGAGAGAACAGAAGGGCATCCAGAGAGAGAAGACAGATGGCAATCTAGAGTGAGGAGAAAATTGTAGGGCATCCAGAGAGAGGAGAATACAGAAGGGCATCGGAAGTGAGGACATAAGAGAAGGGCATCCTGAGAGAGTAGAAGACAGAAGTGCATCCAGAGAGAGGAGAAGACAGAAAGGCATCCAGAGAGAGGAGAGGACAGAAGGGCATCATAGAGAGGAGAAGACAGAAGGGAATCCAAAGAGAGGAGAGAACAGAAGGGCATCGAGAAATAGGAGAAGACAGAAGGGCATCAGGAGATAGGAGAAGACAAAAGGGCATCCAGAGAGAGGAGAGAAAAGAAGGGCATCCATAGAGAGGAAAGAGCAGAAGGGCATCCAGAGAGAGGAAAAAACAGAAGGTCATCTGGAGACAGGAGAGAACAGAAGGGCATCCAGAGAAAAGAGAATACATCCGAAGAGAGGAGAGAACAGAAAGGTATCCATAGAGAGGAGAGTACAAATGGGCATCCAGAGACAGGAGAGAAGAGAAGGGCATCCAGAGAAAGGAGAAGACAGAAGGGCATCCAGAGAGAGGAGAGGACATAAGGACATCCCGAGAGAAGATCGAACAGGAGCACAACCAGAGAGATAAGAGTACATTAGAGAATATAGAAAGAGGAGAGCACAGAAGCCCATCCAGAGAGAGCAGAAGAGTGAAGGACATCCAGAGGGAAAAGAGGACTAAAGTGCATCTGGAGAGAGAAGAAGACAGAAGAACATCCAGAGCGAGGAGAGGACAGAATGGCATCCAGTGAGAGGAGAGAATAGAAGGGCACCTAGAGAGAAGAGAAGACAGAAAGATATCCAGAGTGAGGAAAAAATTGTAGGGCATCCAGAGAGAGGAGAAGACAGAAGGGCATCGGGAGAGATGAGAGAACAGAATGGCATAGGAAGAGAGGAGAAGACAGAAGGGTATCCAGAGAGAACAGAGGACAGAAGGCCATCCAGAGAGAGGAGAGCACATAAGGGCACCCAAAGAGACAAGAGAACAGAGAGGAATACAGAGAGAATAGGGGACAGAAGGGCATTTAGATAGAGGAGAAGACAAAAAGAGAATCCAGAGAGAGGAGGGAACAGAAGGGCATCCAGAGAGAGAAGAGGACAAAAAAAGCATCGAGAAAGAAGTGAGGACAGAAGGGCATCCAGAGAGAGGAGCATGAAGAAGGACATCCATGGAGATAAGAGGTCAGAAGGACATCAAGAGAGAGGAGAGATCAGAAGAACATCCAGAGAGGGTAGAGAACATAAGGGCATCCAGAGAGAATAGAGGACAGGGAGAGTAGAGAATAGAACGTTATCCAGAAATCGGAGAAGACAGAAGAACATCCAGAGATAGGAGAGAACATAAGGGCATCCAGAGGGACTAGAGGACAGAAGGACATGTAGAGAGAGAAGAGAACAGAAAGGTATCCAGAAAGAGGAGGAAACAGAAGGGCATCAGGAGATAGGAGAAGACAGAAGGGCTTCAAGAGAGAGGAGTTGAGAGAATGGCCTCCAGAGAGAAGAGAGAATGAAGGGCATACAGAGAGAGGAAAGGTCAGAAGGACATCCTCAGAAAAGAGTAAAGAAGGCCATACAGAGAGAGGAGAAGACAGAAGGGCATCTAGATATATGAGAGAATAGAAGGCCATCCAGAGAGGAGAGAACAGAAGGGCATCCAGAGAGAGGAGAGGATAGATCGGCATCCAGAGAGACCAGAAGACAGAAGGGAATCCATCGAGAGGAGAGAACAGAAGGGCATCCAGAGAGAGGAGAGAGCAGAAGGGCATCCAGAAAGAGGAGAGAACAAAAGGGCAACAAGAAAGAGGAGAAGTCAGAAGGGAATCCAGAGGGAGGAGAAAACAGAAGGGCATCCAGAGAGAGAAGAGAGCAGAAGGGCATCCTGAGAGAGGAGAAGACAGTAGGGTATTTAGAGAGAGGAAAGAGCAGAAGGGCATCCAGAAAGAGGAGAGAACAAAAGGGCAACAAGAAAAAGGAGAAGTCAGAATGTCATCCAGAGAGAGCAGAGAACAGAAAGGAAAAAAGAGAGATTAGAAGGCAGAAGGAATCCAGAGTGAGGAGAGGACAGAAGAAAACACAGAGAGAGGAGAGGACAGAAGGGCATCCAGAGAGTGAAGAGGAAAAAAAGGCATTCTGAGAGAAGAGAGAACAGAAGGGCATCCATCGAGAGGAGAAGACACAAGGGCATCCAGAGAGGAGAAGAAAAAAGGCGTCTGGAGAGAGGAGTGAATGGAAGGGCCTCCAGAGAGAGGAGAAGACAGAAGTGCCTCCAGAGGGAGGAGAAGACAGAAGGGCATCCAGAGAGAGGAGAGTAAAGAAGGGCATACAGAGAGAGGAGAGAACATTAGGGCATCCAGCGAGAGAAGAAGTCAGAAGGTCATCCGGAGAGAGGAGAAAAGAGAAGGGTATCCAGGATGAGGAGAGAATTGAAGGGCATCCAGAGAGAGGAGAAGACAGAAGGGCTTCCATGGAGAGGAAAGAAGAGAAGAGCATCCAGCGAGAGGGGAAGGGAGATGGCATCCAGATGGAGAAGAGGACAGACGGGCATCCAGAGAGAGGAGATTACAGAAGGGCATCCAAGGAGAAAAGAGAACAGAAGGGCATCCAGAGAGAGGAGTGGACAGAAGGGTATATAGAGAAAGCAGAGAAAAGAAGGGCATCCAGAAAGAGGAGAAGATAGAAGGGCATCCAGAGATAGAGAGGACAGAAGGGCATCCACAGAAATGAGAAAAGAAGGCCATCCAGGGAAAGGAGAAGAAAGAAGGGCATCTGGATAGAGGACAGAACAGAAGTGAATCCAGAGAGGGGGGAAGACAGTAGGGCATTCAGAAAGAAGAGAAGACAAAAGGGAATCCAGAGAGAGGAAAGAACCCAAGGGCATCCAGAGTGATGAGAGTATAGGAGAGCATGCATAGATAGAAGAGAACAGAAAGGCAACCAGAGAGATAAGAGAACAGAAGGGATTCAGAGAGAGGAGAGGACAGAAGGGCATCCAGAGCGAAGAGAGGACAGAAGGGCACCCAGAGAGAGGAGAGGACAGAAGGGCATCCAGAGAGAGGAGAGACCAGAAGTGCATCCAGAGAGAGGAGAAGACAGAAGAACATCCAGAGAGAGGTGAACAGAGAAGGGCATCCATAGAGAGAAGAGAACAGAAGGGCATCCAAAGAGAGGAGAATCCCAAAGGGCATTCAGAGAGGAGTAGACAGAAGGTCATCCAGAGAGAGCAGTGAACTGAAAGGCAACCAGAGAGATTAGAGGACAATAGGTATCCAGAGTGAGGAGAGGACAGAAGAACATCCAGAGAGAGGAGAGGACAGGCATCCAGAGAGAGGAGAGGAAAGAAAGGCATCCAGAGAGAGGAGAGAACAGAAGGGCATCTTTCAAGAGGCGGAGACACAAGGGCATCCAGAGAGGAGGGGAAAAAAGGCATCCAGACTGAGGAGATAATGGAAGGGCATCCAGAGTTAGGAGAAGACAGAAGGGCATCCAGAGAGAGGAGAGTAAAGAAGGGCATACAGAGAGAGGAGAGAACAGAAGGGAATCCAGGGATACAAGTGAACAGAAGGGCATTCAGAGAGAAGAGAGGACAGAAGGGCACATAGAGAGATCAGAGAATACAAGGGGATCCAGAAAGAGGAGAAGACAGAAGAAGCATCAGTAGAGAGGAGAGAACAGAATGGCACCCAGATAGAAGAGAAGACAGAATGGCATCTACAGAGAGGGTAGAACAGAAGAGCATCGAGAGAGAGGAGAGAACAGGAGGGCATCCAAATAGAGGAAAGGACAGAAGGGCATTCAGAGAGGAAAGAAGAGAAGGGTAACTAGAGAGAGGAGAGAACTGAAAGGCATCCAGAAAGATGAGAAGACAGAAGGGCATCCAGAGAGAGGAGAAGACAGAAGGTTATCCAGATAGAGGAGAGCACAGAAGGGTATCCAAGGAGATGAGAGAACAGAAGGGCATAAATAGAGAATAGAGGATGAAAGGCATCTAGAGAAAGGACAGAAGAGAAGGGCATCGAGAAAGCAGAACACAAAAAGGGAATCTAGAGATAGGAGAGAAAAGAAGGACATCCAGAGAGAGAAGTGGACAGAAGGGCATCCGGAGAGGGGAGAGGACAAATGGGCATCCAGGCAGAGAAGTGAACAGAAGGACATCCAGAAAGCTAGAAGGCAGAAGGGCATCAGGAGAGAAGAGAGAACACATGGGAATCCAGAAAAAAGAGAGAAAAGAAGGACATCCAGTGTGAGGAGTGTACAGAAGGGCATTCAGAGAGGAGAGAGCAGAAGGGCATCCAGAGAGAGGAGAAGACAGAAGAGAATCCAAAGAGAGGAGAGAACAGAAGGGCATCCAGAGAGAGGAGAAGACAGAAGGGCATCCAGAGAGAGGAGAGAACAGAAGCGCATCCAGAAAGAAGAGAGAACAGAAGGGAATCCAGAGAACAATATGACAGAAATGTATCCATATAGAGGAGAGAACAGAAGGTCATGGGAAGAGATGAAAAGTCAGAAGGGCATCCAGAGAGAAGAGAGGACTAAAGGGCATCTGGAAATAGAAGAAAACAAAAGGGCATCCAGAGAAAGGAGAGAACAGAAGGTCATCTAGAGAGAGGAGAGAACAGAAGGGCATCCAGAGAGAGGAGAGGACAGAAGGGCATCTGGAGAGAGGAGAGAACTTAAAGGTATCCAAAGAGACAAGAGGACAGAAGGGCATCAAGAGAGAAAAAGACAGAAGTGCATACCAGGAGAGGAGAGGACAGATGGGCATTCAGAGAGAGGAGAGAGCAGAAGGGCATTCAGAGAGATGGGAAGACAGAAGGTAATCCAAAGAAAGGAGAGAACAGAAGGGCATTCAGAGAGAGGAGAAGAAAGAAGGGCATCCAGAGAGAAGAGCGAACAGATGGGCATCCAGAGAGTGGACAAGACAGAAGGGCATCAAGAAAAAGAGGACAGAATGTCATACTGATAGAGGAGAGAACAGAAGGGCATCCCAAAAGAGGAGAAAACAAAAAGGCATCCATAGAGAGGAGAGGCCAGAAGGGCATCCGGAGAGAGGAAGAAACAGAAGGGCATATAGAGAGAAGAGAATAGTAGAGAATCCAGAAAGAGCAGAAGACAGAAGGGCATACTGGAGATTAGAGTATAGAAGGGCATCCAGAGGGAGGAGAATGCAGAAGGGCATCTGGGGAGAGGAGAGGACCGAAGAGCAACCCGAATGAGTTGAGAAAAGAAGGCCATCCAGATGGAAGGGAGAACAGAAGAGAATCCAGAAAGAGGAGAGAAGAGAAGGGCATCCAGAGAGAGCAGAAGACTAAAGGACATTT
>NW_023045080.1:0-33914 GCF_011762505.2 Arvicanthis niloticus | reverse complement strand
CTCTCTTTATATTCCTTTCTGTCTTCTCATCTCTCTGAATGCCCGTCTATTATATTCTCTCTATGGATGCTTTTCTCTTCTCTAATCTCTCTGGATGCCCTTTTGTCGTCTCCTCTCTCTGGATGCCCTTCTGTCCTCTCTTCTCTCTGGATGCCCTTCTGTCGTCTCCTCTCTCTAGAGGCCCTTCTAGATTCTCTGCTGTTGTGTCATATCTCTGAATCCCCTTCTCTTCCCTTCTCTCTCTGGATTATCTTCTGTTTGCTTATCTCTCTGCATGCCCTTCTTTTCTTCCCTCTCTATGGAAGATCTTCTGTTCTCTCATCACTCTGGATGTTCTTGTGTCCTTTCCTCTCGCTAGAAGCCCGTCTGTCTTCTGATTTCTCTGGATGCCCTTCTATTCTCTCTTCTCTCGGGATGTCCTTCTGTGCTCTCATGTCTCTGTATGCACTTCTGTCTTCTCCTCTCTCTGGATGCCCTTCCGTTCTCTCCACTCTCTGGATGCCTTTCTTTCCTCTCCTCTCTCTGGATGCCCTTCTGTCTTCTCCTCTTTTTGGATGCCCTTCTGTTCTCTTCTCTCTGGATGCCCTTCTGGGCTCACCTCTCTCTGGATGCCCTTTTGTCTTCTCCTGTCTGTGTGTGCACTTCTCTTCTCTCCTCTCTCTGGATGACCTTCTGTCCTCTCCTCTCTCTGGATGTCCTGCTTTCCTATCCTCTTTCTGTATGCCCTTCTGTCCTCTCCTCTCTCGGGATGTTCTTCTGTCCTGTCCCTTCTCTGGATCTCTTCTGTCCTCTAAACTCTCTGGTTGTCTTTCTGTTCTCTGCTCTCTCTGGATGACCTTCTGTCTACTTCTCTCTCTCTGAATGCCCTTCGGGATTCTCCTCTCTTTGGATGCCCTTCTGTTCTCTTTTCTCTGGATGCGCTTTTGTGCTCACCTCTCTCTGGATGTTTTTCTGTCTTCTCCTCTCTCTGGATCCACTTCTAGTCTCTCCTCTCTCTGTATGCCCTTCTGTCCTCTCCTCTCTCTGGGTGCCCTTCTGTCCTCTCTTTGCTCTGGATGCCCTTCTGTCCTCTCCTTTCTCTGTATCTCTTCTCTCCTCTAATCTCTCTGGTTGACTTTCTGTTCTCGTCTCTCTATGGATGCTCTCCTGTACTCTCATCACTCTGAATGCCCTTCTGTTCTCTCCTCTCTTTGGATTCCCTTTTGTCTTCTCCTCTCTCTGAATGCCCTACTGTCTTCCCCTCTCTCTGGAATCACTTCTGTTCTCTCCTCTATCCAGATGCCCTTCTTTTTCTCCTCCCCCTGGATGGCCTTCTGTTCTCTTTTCTGTGGATTCCTTTCTGTCTGCCCTATCCCTGGATGCCCTTCTATCTTCTCCTCTTTGTGGTTGCCTGTCTTTTCTCTGCTTTCTCTAGATGCCCTTCTGTCCTCTCCTCTCTCTGGATGCCCTTCTGTTCTCTTTTCTAGCTAGATGCCCTTCTGTCCTCACCTCTCTCTGGATGCCCATCTTTCCTCTTCTCCATCTGGATGCCTTCTCTCTTCCCCTCTCTCCGGATGCTCTTCTCTTCTCTCCTCCCTCTGGAAGCCCTTCTGTTTTCTTCTCTTTCTTGATGCCCTTCAATTCTCTCCTCATCCTGGATACCCTTCTGTCTATTCCTCTCTCTATATGCCCTTCTATCCTCTTCTTTCTCTAAATGTCCTTTAGTCTTCTGCTCTTTCTGGATGCCCTTCTCTTCTCTCCTCTTTCTGGATTCTCTTCTGTTCTCTCTTCCATCTGGATGCCCTTCTTTTCTCAACTCATTCGGGTTGCTCTTCTGTCCTCTCCTCTCCCCAGATGCCTTTCTGCATTCTCCTCCCGCTTGGTGCCCTTCTATACTATCATATCCAGTATGCCCTTCTGTCTTCTGCTCTTTCTGGATTCTCTACTATTCTCTTCTCTCTATATGCCCTTCTGTTCTTTCCTCTCTCCGGATGCCCTTCTGGCCTCTCCTCTCTATGGATGCCCTTTTGTTTTCTCCTCTCTTGGGATGCCCTTCTTTTCTCTTCTCTATCAGTATGACATTCTGTCCTCTTTTTCTTGATGCCCTTCTGTCTTGTCCACTCTCTGGATGCCCATCTGTTCTCTCTTCTCTCTGGATGCCCTTCTTTCTTCTCCTCTCTCTGAATGCCCTTCTGTTCTCTCCTTTCTTTGGATTACCTTCTGTCTTCCCATCTCTCTGAATGCCCTTATGCTCTCTCATCTCTCTGAATGCCCTTCTGTTCTCTCCTCTCTCTGCATGCCCTTCTGTCCTCTCCTCCTTCTGGATGCCCTTCTGCTCTCTCATCTCTCTGGATGCCCATCTGTCCTCTCCTCTCCTGGTATGCGCTTCTGTCTTTTCCTCTCTCTTGATGCCTTTCTGTCCTCTTGTCTCTTTGGATGCCTTTAAGTTCTCTCCTCTCTCCAGATACCCTTCGATTGTCTCCTCTCTCTGGATGCCCTTCTGTTCTCTCCTCTCTCTAGATGCCCTTCTGTTCTCTCCTTTCTCTGGATGCCCTTTTGTTTTCTTCTATTTCCAGATGCCCTTTAGTCCTCTCCTCTCTCTGGATGCCCTTCTGACTTTTCATCTCTTCCCATGACCTGTTCTCTCCTCTATATGGATACATTTCTGTCTTCTCGTTCTCTGGATTCCCTTCTGTTCTCTCCTCTTTCTGGATGCGCTTCTGTTCTCTCCTCTCTCTGGATGCCCTTCTGTCTTCTCCTCTCTCTGGATGCCCTTCTGCTCTCTCCTCTCTGAATGCCCTTCTGTACACTCCTCACACTGGATGTCCTTCTTTTCTCTCTTTTTTCTGGATGCCCATGTGTTCTCTCTTCTCTCCTGATGCCCTTCTGACTTCTCGCTTTCTGGATGTCCTTCTGTTCACTTCTCTGCCTGGATGCCCATTTGTCCTCTCCCCTTTCCGGATGCCCTTCTGTCCACTTCTCTCTCTGGATGTCCTTCTTTTCTCTCTTATCTCTAGATTCCCTTTTTGTGTTCTGCTTTCTCGATGCCCTTCTCTTCTCTCCTCTCTCTAGATGCCCTTCATCCTCTATTCTCTATTTATGCCCTTCTGTTCTCTCATCTCCTTGGATACCCTTCTGTGCTCTCCTCTATCTGGATAGCCTTCTGTCTTCTCCTCTCTCTGGATGCCCTTCTGTCTTCTTGTCTTTCTGGATGCCTTTCAGCTCTCTCCTCTCTCTAGATACCCTTCTCTTCTCTCCTCTCTGAATGCCCTTCTGTCCTTTCCTCTATTTGGATGCCCTACTGTTCTCTCCTCTCTCTCGATGCTCTTCTGTTCTACCCTATCTGTAGATGCCATTCTGTCCTCTCTTCTATCTGGGTGCCATTCTGTTCTCTCCTCTCTACTGATGCTTCTTCTGTCTTCTCCTCTTTCTGGATCCCCTTGCATTCTCTGATCTCTCTATGTGCCCTTCTGTCCTCTCTTCTCTCTGGATGCCCTTCTGTTCACTTGTATCCCTGGATGCCCTTCTGTTCCTCCTCTCTCTGTATGCCCTTCTTTACTCTCCTCTCTCTGGATGCCCTTCTGTCTTCTCCTAACTCTGGATGCCCTTCCATTCTCTCCTCAGTCCAGACGCCTTTTTTCTCCTCCTCTCTGGATGCCCTTGTGTCTTCTACTCTTGAAAGATGCCCTTCTGTTCTCTCCTCTCTCTGGATGCCTTTCTTTCCTCTCCTCTCTCTGGATGCCTTTCTGTCCTCTCCTCTCTCGGGATGTTCTTCTGTCCTCTCCTCACTCTGGATCCCTATTGTCCTCTAATCTCTCTGGTTGCCTTTCAGTTCGCTGCTCTCTCTGGATGACCTTCTGTCTACTCCTCTCTGAATGCCCTTTGGGATTCTCCTTTCTTTGGATGCCCTTCTGTTCTCTTCTCTCTATGGATGCCCTTCTCTATTCACCTCTCTCTGGATGTCCTTCTGTCTTCTCCTCTCTCTGGATGCACTTCTGTCCTCTTCTCTCTCTGGGTGCCCTTCTGTCCTCTCTTCGCACTGGATGTCCTTCTGTCCTCTCCTCTCTCTGGATCCCTTCTGTTCTCTTATCTCTCTGGTTGCCTTTCTGTTCTCTTCTTTCTATGGATGCTCTCCTATACTCTCATCACTCTGGATGCCCTTCTGTTCTTTCCTCTCTCTGGATTCCCTTTTGTCTTCTCCTCTTTCTGAATGCCCTCCTGTCTTCCCCTCTCTCTGGATTCACTTCTGTTCTATCCTCTATCCAGATGTCCTTCTTTCTTCTCCTCCACCTGGATGGCCTTCTTTTCTCATTTCTGTGGATGCCCTTCTGTCCTCTCTATCTCTGGATGCCCTTCTATATTCTCCTCCTTCTGGATGCCCTTCTTTTCTCTGCTTTCTCTATATACCCTTCTGTCCACTCCTCTCTCTGGATGCCCTTCTGTTCTCTTTTCTCCTTGGATGCCCTTCTGTAATCTCCTCTCTCTGGATGCCCGTCTGTCCTCTTCTCCATCTGGATGCCTTCTCTCTTCCCCTCTCTCCGGATGCTCTTCTCTTCTTTCCTCTCCTTGGAAGCCCTTCTGTCTTCTCCTCTCTCTGGATCCCCTTCAATTCTCTCCTCATCCTGGATACCCTTCTCTTTTCTCCTCTCTCCGGATGACCTTCTGACTTCTTCTCCCTGGATGCCCTACTGTTCTCTCCTCTCTCTGTATGCCCTTCTTTACTCTCCTCTCTCTGGACACCCTTCTGTCTTCTCCTCCCTCTGGAGGCACTTCTGTCTTCTCCTCTCTCTGGAGGCCCTTCCATTCACTCCTCCCTCCGGACGCCTTTTTTCTTCTCCTCTCTGGATGCCCTTGTGTCTTCTCCTCTCGATGGATGCCCTTCTGTTCTCTCTTCTCTCCGAATGCCTTTTTTTCCTCTCCTCTCTCTGGATGCCCTTCTGTCCTCTCCTCTCTCTGGGTTTTCTTCTGTCCTCTCCTCACTCTGGATTCCTTCTGTCTTCTAATCTCTCTTTTTTCCTTTCTGTACTCTGCTCTCTCTGGATGACGTTCTGAATTCTCTTTCTTGTTGCCCTTTTGTTCTCTCCTCTTTCTGGATGCCCTTCTGCTTTTTCCTCTCTCCAAATGCCCTACTGTCTTCTCCTCTCTCAGGATACCCTTCTGCTCTCTTCTGTCTCTGGATGCCCTTCTGTTCTCTCCTCCCTCTGGATTCCCTTCTGACTTCTCCTCTTTCTTGTTGCCCTTTGTTCTCTCCTCTTTCTGGATGCCCTTCTGCTCTCTCCTCTCTCTGGATGCCCTTCTGTTCTCTCCTCTCACTGGATTCCCTTCTGTCTTCTGGTCTCTCTGGATGCCGATCTATCCTCTCCTCTCTCTGGATGCCCTTCTGTTCTCTCCTCTCTCTGGATGGCCTTCTATTCTCTCATCTATCTAGATGCCCTTCTGTCTTCTCCTCTCTCTGTATGGCCTTCTTTACTCTTTTCTGAGGATGCCCTTCTGACCTTTCCTCTCTCTGGATGCCCTTCTTTCTCTCTTCTCTCTGGAGGCCATTCTCTCAACTCCTCTCTCTGGAAGCCCTTCTGTCTTCTCCTATCTCCTGATGCCCTTCTGTTTCCTCCTCTTTCTGAATACCTTTCTGTTCTCTTCTCTCTCTACATGTCCTTCTGTCCTCTAGTCCCTCTGGATGCCCTTATGTTCTCTCCTATCTCTGGATGTTCTTCTGTCTTCTCCGATTTCTGGATAACGTTCTATTCTCTACTCTCCCTGTCCTCTATTCTCTCTGTATGCCCTTATGTTCTCTACCCTCTCTGGATGTTCTTCTGATCTCTCCTCTCTCTTGATGTCCTTCTGACCTCTTATCTCCATGGATGTCCTTCTTCACGCTCCTCTCTCTGGATGCCCTTCTGTCCTCACTTCTTTCTCGATGCTTTTTTTGTCCTCTTCTCTCTCTGGATGCCCTTCTGTTCTCTCCTTTCTCTGGATTCTCTTTTTGTCTTCTCCTCTATCTAAATGCCCTTCTGTCCCCTATTCTCTCTGTATTCCTCTCTGTTCTCTCGTCTCTTTGGGTGCCCTTATATGCTCTCCTCTCTCTGGATGGCCTTCTGTCCTCTGTTCTCTCTGGATACCCTTCTGTCTTCTCCTCTCTCCCTATGCCATTCTGTTCTCTCATCTCTCCCGATGCCCTTCTGTCTTCTCCTCTCTCTGGATGCCCGACAATTTTTTCCTCACTCTGGATATCTTTCTGTCTTCTCTTCTCTCTAGGTGCCCTTCTGTTCTCTCCTCTCACTGGATGCCATTCTGTCCTTTCCTCGCTCTGGATGTTCTTCTGTCTTCTTCTCTCTCCAGATGCACTTTAGTCCTCTTTTCCCTCTGGATGTCCTTCACTCTTCTGCTCTCTCTGGATGGGCTTCTGTGCTCTCCTCTTTCTGTATTCTCTAATGTACTCTTATCTCTCTGGTTGTGCTTCTGTTCGCTCTTCTCTCGGGATGTCCTTATGTCCTCTCCTCTCTCTGGATGCCCTTCTGTCTTCTCCTTTCTCTGGATGCCCTTCTGTTCTCTCCTGTCTCTGGATGCCCATTTGTACTCTCCTGTCTATGCCCTTCTGTTCTCTCCTCTCTTCGGATGTTTTCTCATTTCTCTGGATGCCCTTCTGTTCTCTCCTGTCTCCAGATGACCTTCTGTTTTTTCCTCTCTCTGGATGCCCTTCTGCTCTTTCCTCTCTCTGGATGCCTTTCTTTTCTCTCCTCTCTCTGGATGCCCTTTTGTCTTCTCCTATCTCCTTATGCCCTTCTGTCTTCTCCTATTTCTCGATGCCCTTATGTTCTCTCCTCTCTTTGGATTCCCTTCTGTCTTCTCCTCTCTGTGATGCCCTTTTGTCCTCTCCTCTCTTTGGATGCCCTTCTGTCTTCTCCTCTCTCTGAATGCACTTCTGTCTTCTCCTCTCTCACGATGCCCTTCTCTTATGTCGTCACTTCCGATGCCCTTCTGTATTCTCCTCTCTCTGGATGCCCTACAATTCTCTCCTCACTCTAGATTCCCTTCTGTCTTCTCCTCTCTCTAGATGTCCTTCTGTTCTCTCCTCTCACTTGATGCCCTTCTGTCCTCTCCTCTCTCTGGATGCCCCTCTGTATTTACCTCTCTCCGGATGCCCTTCTGTCCTTTTCTCTCTCTGGATGTCCTTCAGTCTTCTGATCTCCCTTGATGCCCTTCTGTTCTCTTCTTTTTCTGGATTCTCTTCTGATCTCTCATCTCCCTGGAGGCCCTTCTGTTCTCTCCACTCTCTGGATGCCCTTCTGTCCTCTCCTCTCTCTGGATATCCTTCTGTTCTCTCTGCTCTCTGGATGCCTGTCGTTCTCTCCACTCTCTGGATGACCTTCTGTCCTCTCCTCTTATGGATGCCCTTCTGTTCTCACCTTTCTCTGGATGCCCTTCGTGCTTCTCCTCTCTCCGAATGCTCTTCTTTTCTCTCCTCTCTCTGGATTTGCTTCTATCTTCTCCTTCTCCGGATTCCCTTTTTTCTGACCACTTTCTGGATGCCCTTCTGTTCTCTCCTCTATCTAGATGCTCTTCTGTCTTCTCCTCTCTCTGTATGGCCTTCTATACTATTTTATGTGGATGCCCTTCTTTTCTCCTCTCTCTGGATGCCCTTCTGCTCTCTCTTCTCTCTGGAGTCCATTCTGTTCTCTCCTCTCTATGGATGCCCTTCTGTCTTCTCCTATCTCCAGAGGTCCTTCTGTCTTCTCCTCTTTCTGGATACCCTTCTGTTCTCTGATATATCCAGATGCCCTTTTGTCCTCTTCTCTCTCTGGATGCCCTTCTGTTCTCTCCTCTCTCTGGATTCCCTTCTGTCTTCTCCTTTCTTGGGATGACCTTCTGTTCTCTTCTCTCTCTGGATACCCTTCTGTCCTCTCCTCTCTCAGGATGCCCGTCTGTCCTCTTCTCCATCTAGATTCCTTTCCTCTTCTCATCTTTCCAGATGCCCTTCTGTTCTCTCCTGTCTCTAGATTCCCTTCTGTCTTCTCTTCTCTAGGATGGCCTTCTGTCCTCTCCTCTCTCTGGCTGCCTTTCTGTCTTCTCCTCTCTCTGGATGCACTTCTGTCTTCTCCTCTCTCACGATGCCCTTCTCTTCTGTCCTCACTTCCGATGCCCTTCTGTATTCTCATCTCTCTGGATGCCCTACAATTCTCTCCTCACTCTAGATTGCCTTGTGTCTTCTCCTCTCTCTGGATGCCCTTCTGTTCTCTCCTCTCACTGAATGCCCTACTGTGCTCTCCTCTCTCTGGATGCCAATCTGTATTTTCCTCTCTCCAGATGCCCTTCTGTCCTTTTTCCTCTCTGGATGTCCTTCAGTATTCTGCTGTCCCTTGATGCCCCTCTGTTCTCTCCTTTTTTCTGGATTCTCTTCTGTTCTTTCATCTCCCTGGATGCCCTTCTATTCTGTACACTCCGTGGATGCCCTTCTGTCCTCTCCTCTCTCTGTATGCCCTTCTGTTCTCTTCTCTACTTGATGCCCTTCTGTCCTCTCCTTTCTCAGGATGCCCGTCTGTGCTCTTCTCTATCTGGATGCCTTCTCTTTTCTCATCTTTCCGGATGCCCTTCTGTTCTCTCCTCTCTCTGAAAGCCCTTCTGTTTTCTCCTCTCTCAGGATGCCCTTCTGTTTTCGTAATTCTCTTGATGTCATTCTGTCCTCTCCTCTCACTGGGTACCCTTCTGTATTCTCCTCCCTTTGGTGCCCTACTCGTCTCTCCTCCCTCTAGATGCCCTTTTTCACTCTCCTCTCTCTGGAAGCTTTTCTGACTTCTCCTCTCCATGGATGCCATTCTGTTGTCTCCTCTCACTGGATGACCTTCTGTTCTCTCCTCTCTCTAGATGACCTTCTGTCTTCTCCTCTCTCTGGATGGCTTTTTGTTCTCTTCTCTCTCTAGATGTCCTTCTGTCCTCTATTCTCGTTGGATGCCCTTCTGTTCTCTCGTCTCTCTGGATGTCCTTCTGTCTTCTCCTCTCTCCCTATGCCCTTCTGTTCTCACGTCTCTCCCCATGCCCTTCTGTCTTCTCCTATCTCTGGATTCAGGACAATTTTCTCCTCACTCTCGATACCCTTCTGTCTTCTCCTCTCTCTAGATGCTTTTCGGTTCTCTCGTCTCACTGGATGCCATTCTGTCCTCTTCTGTCTCTGGATGCCCTTCTGTGTTCTCATCTATCAGGATGCCCTTCTGTCCTCTTCTTTCTCTGGATGTCTTCAATTTTCTGCTCTTTCTGGGTGGGCTTCTGTTCTCTCCTCTTTCTCGATTCTCTCCTGTTCTCTCATCTCTATGAATGTGCTTCTGTTCTCTCTTCTCATGGGATGTCCTTCTGTCCTCTCCTCTCTCTGGATGCCCTTCTGTCTTCTCCTTTCTCTGGTTGCCCTTCTGTTCTCTCCTCTTTCTGGATGCCATTTTGTCCTCTCCTCTCTCTCGATACCCTTTTGTTCTATCCTCTCTCTCTGGATGATCTTCTGTTCTCTCCTCTCTCTGGATGCCCTTGTGTCCTCTTCTCTATCTGGATGCCCTTCTGTTCTCTCCTCTCTCTGGATTCTTTTCTGTCTTCTCCTCTCTCTGGATGACCTTCTGTTATCTTCTCTTTCTGGATACCCTTCTGCCCTCTCCTCTCTCAGGATGCTGCCTGTCCTTTTCTCAATCTAGATTCCTTCTCTCTTCTCATCTTTCCAGATGCCCTTCTGTTCACTCCTCTCTCTGGATTCCCTTCAGTCTTCTCCTCTCTATGATGCCCTTCTATCCTCTTCTCTCTCTGGATGCCCTTCTGTCTTCTCCTCTCTCTGGATGCACTTCTGTCTTCTCCTCTCTCACGATGCCCTTCTCTTCTGTCCTCACTTCCGATGCCCTTCTGTATTCTCCTCTCTCTGGATGCCCTACAATATTCTCTCCTCACTCTAGATTCCCCTCTGTCTTCTCCTCTCTCTGGATGCCCTTCTGTTCTCTCCTCTCACTGGATGCCCTTCTGTCCTCTCCTCTCTCTAGATGCCCCTCTGTATTTTCCTCTCTCCGGATGCCCTTCTGTCCTTTTCTCTCTCTGGATGTCCTTCAGTCTTCTTATCTCCCTTGATGCCCTTCTGTTCTCTCCTTTTTCTGGATTCTCTTCTGATTTCTCATCTCCCTGGATGCCCTTCTGTTCTGTACTCTCCGTGGATGCCCTTCTGTCCTCTCCTCTCTCTCGATACCATTCTGTTCTCTCCTCTCTCTCGATACCATTCTGTTCTCTCCTCTCTCTGGATGCCCTTCTGTTCTCTCCACTCTCTGGATGCCCTTCTGTCCTCTCCTCTCTCTGGATAGCCTTCTGTTCTCTCCTCTCTCTGGATGCCCATCATTTTCTCCGCTGTCTGGATGCCATTTTGTCCTCTCCTCTTCTGGATGCCCTCTGTTCTCACCTTTCTCTGGATGCCCTTCGGGCTTCTCCTCTCTCCGAATGCTCTTCTCTTCTCTCTTCTCTCTGGATTCGCTTCTGTCTTCTCTTTCTCTGGATTCCCTTCTTTTCTGACCACTTTCTAGATGCCCTTCTGTTCTCTCCTCTATATAGATGCTCTTTTGTCTTCTCCTTCCTCTGTATGGTCTTCTGTACTCTTTTCTGTGGATGCCCTTCTTTCCTCTGCTCTCTCTGGATGCCCTTCTGCTCTCTTTTATCTCTGGAGTCCAGACTGTCCTCTCCTCTCTATGGATCCCATCTGTCTTCTCCTATCTCCAGAGGCCCTTCTGTCTTCTCTTCTTTCTGGATACACTTCTGTTCTCTGATCTCTCTAGATGCCCTTTGTCCTCTCCTCTCTCTGTATGCCCTTCTGTTCTCTTCTCTACTTGATGCCCTTCTGTCCTCTCCTTTCTCAGGATGCCTGTCTGTGCCCTTCTCCATCTGGATGCCTTCTCTTTCCTCATCTTTCTGGATGCCCTTCTGTTCTCTCCTCTCTCTGAAAGCCCTTCTGTTTTCTCCTCTCTCTGGATGTCCTTCTGTTTTCGTAATTCTCTTGATGTCCTTCTGTCCTCTCCTCTCTCTGGGTGCCGTTCTGTATTCTCATCCTGTTTGATGCCCTAGTGATCTCTCCTCCCTCTATATCCCCTTCTACACTCTCCTCTCTCTGGAAGCTTTTGTGACTTCTCTTTTCCATGGATGCCATTCTGTTGTCTCCTCTCACTGGATGACCTTCAGTTCTCTCCTCTCTCTAGATGACCTTCTGTCTTCTCCTCTCTCTGGAAGGCTTTCTGTTCTCTCCTCTTTCTAGATGTCCTTCTTTCCTCTATTCTCTCTGGATGCCCTTCTGTTCTCTCGTCTCTCTGGATGCCCTTCTGTCTTCTCCTCTCTCTAGATGCTTTTCAGTTCTCTCCTCTCACTGGATGCCGTTCTGTCGTCTTCTCTCTCTGGATGCCCTTCTGTGTTCTCCTCTATTGGGATGCCTTTCTGTCCTCTTCTCTCTTTGGATGTCCTTCACTCTTCTGCTCTCTCTGTATGGGTTTCAGTTCTCTCCTCTTTCTAGATTCTCTCCTGTTCTCTCATCTCTCTGGATGTGCTTCTGTTCTCTCTTCTCACAGGATGTCCTTCTGTCCTCTCCTCTCTCTGGATGCCCTTCTGTATTCTCCTTTCTCTGGTTGCCCTTCTGTTCTCTCCTCTCACTGGATGCCATTTTGTCCTCTCCTCTCTCTGGATACCCTTCTGTTCTATCCTCTCACTGGATGCCCTTCTGTTCTCTCCTCTCTCTCGGCATGCCCTTGTGTCCTCTTCATTTTTGGATGCCCTTCTGATCTCTCCTTTCTCTTGATTCCCTTCTGTCTTCTCCTCTCTCTGGATAACCTTCTGTTCTCTTCTCTCTCTGGATACCCTTCTGTCCTCTCCTCTCTCAGGGTACCCGTCAGTCCTCTTCCCCATCTAGATTCCTTCTTTATTCTCCTCTTTCCAGATGCCCTTCTGTTCTCTCCTCTCTCTGGAAGCCCCTCTGTCTTCTCTGCTCTTTGGATGCTGTTCTGTTCTCTCCTCTCTCTAAATGCCCTTCTGTTCTCTCCTCAAAAAGATGCCCTTCTGCCCCCTCCTCTCTCTGGATACTCTTATTTTATCTCTTCTCTCTGGAGTCCATTCTATCCTCTCCTCGATCTGGATGCCCTTCTGTCTTCTCCTATCTCCAGATGTCCTTCTGTCTTCTCCTCTTTGTGGATACCCTTCTGTCCTCTGATCTCTCTACATGCCCTTCTCTTCTCTATTCTCTCTGGATGCGCTTATGTTCTCTCCTCTCTCTGGATGTTCTTTTGTCTTCTCCACTCTCTGCATACCGTTCTATTCTCTACTCTCCCTGGATGCCTTTCTCTCTTCTCCTCTCTCTTGATGCCTGAAAATCTTCTCCTCACACTGGATATCGTTTTGTCTTCTCTTCTCTCTAGATGCCCTTCTGTTCTCTCCTCTCACTGGATGCCCTTCAGTCCTCTTCTCTCTCTGGATGTCCTTCAGTCTTCTGCTCTCTCTGGATGGGCTTCTGTTCTATCCTCTTTCTGGATTCTCTAATGATCTCTCATCTACCTGGATGCGCTTCTGTCCTCTCTTTTCTCAGGATGTCCTTCTGTCCTCTCCCCTCTCTGCATGCCCTTCTTTCCTCTCTTCTCTCTTGAAGGCCATTCTGTCCTCTCCTCCCTCTGGATGCCCTTCTGTATTCTCTTATCTCCTGAAGCCCTTCTGTCCTCTCTTCTCCCTGGATGCCCTTCTGTCCTCTTTTCTTTCTGGATGCCCTTCTGTTCTCTCCTCTCTCTGCATTCCCTGTTTGTCTTCTCCTCTCGCTGGATGCCCTTCTCTTCTCTCCTCTCTCTAGATGCCCTTCTGTCCTCTGTTCTCTCTGGATGTCCTTCTGTGCTCTCCTCTCTCTGGATGCCCTTCTGTCCTCTCCTCTCTCTGGATGCCTTTCTGTCTTCTCCTCTCTCCCTATGCCCTTCTGTTTCTCATCTCTACTGATGCCCTTCTGTCTTCTCCTCTCTCTGGATGCCTGACAATTTTCTCCTCACTCTGGATATACTTCTGTCTTCTCTTTTCTCTGGATGTTCTTCTGTTCTCTCTCACACATCCATGTGTGAATGCCTAGGTTATCATCCATTTGTTATTTGGGGTGTAATATTGTCATAATGGAAGAGTCCCGGATATTAGAGAGCCACATCAAAGGCAGGCTTTAGTTTAGGAAAAAGCCAATTTTTGTCAGGGTATTAAGGGCCCAGTCTCCCTAGCAAGAGAAACGAAGGCAGAGCCAGGCATGCCAGGAACCTTTCTTGAGGTTGTAAAAATCTAGGGGACAGCCATAGGGGAAGGCAGGGTGGCTGGCAGCTGTGCCTGTCTCTGGCAGGATCACTTATGGATTTCCTCAGTCTTCAGTTGATGGTAATGAACTTCAACTGGCTTCTTGATGGCAACATCAATCTGGTTCTTAACAAAACTTGTGAGACAGTTAAGAGCCCAAGGGCCAAAAGACAGAAGCAATAAAATACCAACAAAGGGTCCTAGTAAACTAGGCAATAGGTTAGTAAGCCAAGGTGAAGTAGAGAACCAATTTTGATACCATGACTCTTGTTCTCTGGCTCTTTTTCTTTCCTCTAAACTCTTTTTGACTTTGTCCAGGCTATTTTGGACAAGGCCTGTCTTATCAGAGTAAAAGCAACATTCTTCTCTGAGGGCTACGCAGAGACCTTCTTCCTTAAAGAAGACAAGGTCAAGTCCTCTCCTATTCTGTAACACTACCTCAGAAAGAGAAGCCACAGAGTCCTTAAGGTCTTGTATCCCTTCTCTCAAATTATTTAAATCTTTATCAAGAAGAGACTGAAGACTGGCAAAATGATTATTGGAGGTGAGTAGAGAAGCAATGCCAATACCTGCTCCAATTATGCTGATTCCTAATATGACAGACAACGTAAGGGCTGTCAGAGGCTCTTGTTTGATCCTAAGGGAAAGACCTTGATCCAGAACATTAAGAAAAGATTGTGAATTGTGAATAAAAAATGAGGGAGAATGGTAACAACTACACAATAATCTCTGGTCTTTAAAAAAATCAAAATTGGAAATATATAATGTCAATCCAGTGGCACAGGCAAAATAGGTACCATTGGATGTTATGGTATATAAAAATTTATTATTTAAAATCAATGTCTGATTACAAATAGGGACCAAATCTTGAGGCAGGAAATCATAGAGGACCCCAAAAGGCAGAGGCCTATGCCCGAGATGGAACTAATAGTTAGACCTCCCTCAGGTGAAGTATTCCATAATAACAAATTGCTATTATCACAAAAGGAGGGAGGGGTAAAATACAGCTATTCCATGATAAAAAGGGGAAGTAGGCGAAAAACAAATCCAATATTCTTGATATTGATATTCACTGGTATTATGAATAGCTTCAAGGGAGGCATTTTCCAGAGAAATAATAAGATCCGCAGAGCTAGGAGGGCCCGCAGGTATAGAGGGCTGAAATGAGGTAACTTTGGGGGAGGTGGGGAGAGGCAAAATGGCGGGGTCTGTGAGGAGCTAGAATCATGAGCCGCAGGTGTCTGAGATTAGATAACCTGAGAGCGAGTGACAGGGAAAACCAAACATTGAGAGTCCTCCACAGGGGAGGAGGAACAAAGGGCTGAGAGCCATGAAATTTACTCCTGAAGGTGGAGGATGTCTGCCAATTCATGGACCTGAGAAGAAAGGCAGGTCTTCATGTCAGAGAGAGAATCAGGCAGGGTAGCAGGGAAAGTCAAAACTGCAGACATAGGAAGTGATGTGGAGACCAAGGGAACTGACATTACCGTGGAAATGGCTGTAGTGCCAGAATCCAAATGCTCTGATTCAGAAGCGCTGGCTGCAGCTGGAAGGGCGGGGGCAGAGACAAAGCAAGTTGGGCAGGAAGGTGGCAAGTGCTGTGCATCAGCCATGGCAGCGGCCGGAGATCGAGGTGGGGGTGGTGGGAACTCCAAGAGGCTGGGGAAGGCAAGCATAGAGGCGGGGGCTTCCGAAGAACAGGATTACAGTAGGAAGTTTGAGAATGAGAGATTTAAGGGTTGCCAGTGGCTAAAGGCACATACTGTGTGGCAAAGGAGCAGTGGAAACAGAACTATGACAAGGGCGCACAGGTGAGGCCGGGGTTGAGGAATCCAAAGCTGACAAATCAGGATAAATATGAGGAGAATCAGACGAGGAGGGAAGCTGAGAGTCATGAGGCATATCAATAAGTGTAAAAGGAACAGAAGCCTGAGACGTCGGGCAGGAGAAACCAGCGAAGCCAGGACGCGATTGTGATAAGCAGTATTCTGCGACCGACAAGAGCTGGCGTTTACCTGAGTTTCTGTCAGCATCCTCAATAATGTCCCTAATAATACCCCAAAATGAGAAAATTGTTGGATTAACTGCACTGTCACCTTCACATTTAATTTTTATTTAGTTCACGACCCAACTTTTGCCGCTTCTTAGGGTGTATGATAGGACCATCAATCATGAACCAAGGACACTGTTCATCAATAAACACAAAGAAACTTATAAGATCTTTTTTCTTAACCCTAATTCCTCTCACTCTGAGACTTTGTTTGAGGTCCTTTATGAAGGATGCCTCCTTCGACAGTGAATGGCCCATTCTTATGGGACGGAATGAAAATGAAGCTTACCCCGAGGAAAGCAGGTCACAGGCTATGATCCTGTCTCGCTCAATCATGCTTTAAGTCTATAAGTCTATCTGTAACTGTCAAGCTGAACCTTGTGGTTGCTAGGGAGATGAAGCTTCAGGGGACATAACTATCAAGCAGGACCTTGTGGTTGCCAGGGAGATGAAGCTGCAGGGGACATTGTGCAGGTGGGGAGAGGTAAGGGTAAGGGTAAGAGGCGAGGTTCCTGGCTTCTGAAAGTACACAACATAAATGTCCTTCCCACTGTCCACCACAGAGGCCTCCTTCCCACAGCACATGGAGGTCCTCTCTACTGTCCATCAATGTGATGTCCTTTCCACTGTCCACCACAGGGACGTCCTCCCCAGTGTCCACCACAAGAACGTACTAGCCAATGTCCACAACAGGGACGTCCTACCCATGTCTACCACAGGGAGGTTCTCTCAAATCTCCACCACAGGTAGGTCCTCTCCACTGTCCACCACAGGGACATCAAATCCACTGTCCACCACAGAAATATAGTCCCCACTGTACACAACAGTGATGTCCTTCCTACTGTACACCACAGAGACGTTCTACCCACTGCCCTTCACAGGGACATCCTACCCACTGACTACCACAGGGATGTCCTTCTCATTGTCCACTAAAGTGACGTTCTTCCTACTGTCCACCAAAGGTACATCTTTCAACTGTCCACCACAGAGACATCCTCACCACTGTCCATCACAGGGACATCCTCCCTACTGACCACAACAAGGACGTCCTTCATACAGTCCACCATAAAGAATTCCTCATTATTGTCCACCAAAGGGATGTCCTTCCCACTGTCCACCACAGGGACATTCACCAAATTGTCCACCACAGTGACATCCTTTTCAGCATTCACCACTGAGACATATTATCCACTTTGCACAACAGAGACATTTTCCTGTGCACAACAGGGATATCCTCACCACTGTGCACCACATGGATATCCTCTTTTGCACACCAGGGATGTCAGCAACACCCTCCACCCAGAGTTATCCTCTGCACACTCTATGACAGGGACATCTTCCCCACTATCCACCAAAGAAACGTCTTTCCCACGATTCACCACAGGGATGTAATCCCAAATGTCCAACACAGGAAAGTCCTCTTCACTGTACACCACAGGGAGGTCCTTAACCTGTCCACCAGAGGGATGTCCTCCCCACTGTCCACAACAGGAATGTTCTTTCCACTGTTCACCACAAAGAGTTCCTTCCCAATATCGACAACAGGGACGTCCTCCCCAGTGTCCACCACAGGACCATACTACACACTGTCTACCACAGGGACGTACTACCCACTGTCTACAACAAAAGTCCTCTCCACGGTCCACCACAGAGACGTCATTTCAACGGTCCACCACATAAATATTCTCCCCACTGTCCACAAAAACGTCATTACCACTGTCGACAACATGGTTGTCCTCAACAATATGCACTACAGGGAAGTCCACACCACCATCCACCACAACAAATATCCTCTGCACTGTAAACCACAGGGATATCCTACCCACTGTCCACCACAGGAAGGTCCTCCCCTCTGTCCACCACAGGGACATCCTTCTGTCTGTCCACCACAATGATGTTATCTCCACTGTCCTCCAAAGGGACATCCTTCCCACTGTCGACCACAAGGACATAATTTCAACTTTCCACCGAAGACAAGACCTCTTCACTGTCTACCACAGGGATGTCCTTCCCACTGTACACCACAGGGACATCCTCCTGTGCACAACAGGGATGTTCTTACCACTGTCCAACCCAAGAGATGTCTTCTGCACTCCCCACTACAAGGACATCCTTTTCACTGTCCATCAAAGAGACATTCTCTTGTGCACCACAGGAGCATTGTCCTTACTGTCCACAAGGCCATCATCCACACTGTCCACCACAGGGAAATCCTCTCAACTCTCCAACACAGGGACATCCTCCCAACTGTCCACAACACGGATGTCCTCTCAACTATCAAACACAGTGAAGTCCTTCCCACTGTAAACAACAGGGACATCCTCCCCACTGTGCACCACAGGGACATCCACCTGTGCACAACAGGGATATCCTAACCACTGTCTACCACAGGGATGTACTCCCCACTGTCTACTAACAGGGATGTCCTTCCCATTGTACACCACATGGACATCCTCTAGTTGTCCAAAAAAGAACTTCCTTCCAAAAGTTAATCACAGGGATATCTTCCTAACTGTCCACCACACAAATATGTTCCCCACTATCCACTACAGAAACATCCATCCCACTGTACACAACAGGGATATACTCCACACCTTCCTCCAAAGTTCACAACAGAAATGTCCTACACATGGTCCACCACAGGGATATCCTCCCAACTCTCCACCACAAGGAGTTCCTCCCCACCGTCCACCACAGGGACCTTCTTCCCACTGTCCACCAAAGGGACATCCTTCCTACTATCCACAACACAGACATCTTCCCCACTGTAAACCACATGGACATCCTTCCAACTGTCCACCAGAGGGGTGTCCTACCCCACAGTCCACCAGAGTGTGGTCCTCCCCACTGTCCACCACAAGGACATCCTTCTGTGCACAAGAGGGATGTCCTCACCATTGTGCACCACAGGGACATATTTTGCATTGTTTACCACAGGGACGTCATTCCTACTGTCCTCAAAAGGGAGGTTCTCCCTGATGTCCACCACAGGGGCATCCTTACCACTGTCCATGACAGGGTCGTTCTCACCACTGTCCACTATTGGTATGTACTTCCCATTGTTAACTAGAGGGACATCTGCCACAATGTGCACAAAAGATTCATCCTTTTACTGACTACCACAGGGATGTCCTTTCCACTGTCCACCACAGAGAGCACCTCCCTGCTCTCCACCAAAGGGACAGTCTTCCCACTGTCCACCATAGAATGTACTTTCCACTGTCCAACACAAGTACATCCTCTCCACTGTCCACTAGAGGGGAAAATCCTTCCCACTCTCCACCACATGGAGTTCCTCTCTAATGACCACCAGAGGGACATCCTTCCTACTGTTCACCACAAGGAGGTCTTTCCCAATGTCCACAACAGGGACATCCTTCCCACAGTCCACAACATATATTTCCTTCCAATGTCAACCACAGGGACCTCCTTCTCACTGTCCACCACAGGGAAGTGCTCTATACTGTCCACCACAGGTATGTCCCTTACACTGTCCACCACAGTGATGTCCTCTGCCCTGTCCACAACAGGCATATCATTTCCATGGTCCACCACAGGGACCTCCTTCCCACTGTACACCACAGGGGAGTCCTCTCTACTGTCCACCACAGGGATGTCCTTTCCACTGTTCACCAAAGCAACGTCCTCCACACTGTCCACAACAGGCATGTCCTTCCCACTGTCCAGCAAAGAAAGGTACACCCTGCTGTCCACAACAGGAACGTACTTCCCAATGTTCACTAAATGATGTCCTCCCCTATGTCCACCAGAGAGATGTCCTTCCCACTGTTCACCACATGGTGTTTCTCCCCACTGTCCACGCGAGGAACATGCTTCTTACGGTCCACCACACAAAAGTCCTTCCAAATATCCACAACATGGACGTCCTTCCCACAATCCAAAACATAAATGTCCTCCCCACTGTCCAACACATAGACCTACTTCCCACTGTGCACAACAGAATGATCCTCTCTACTCTCCACCAAAGGAATGTCTTTACCACTGTTCACCTAAGTGACATCCTCCCCTCTCTCCACAAGAGGGACATTCTTCTCACAGTTCACTAGACGAGGTCTTTCCCAATATCCACAACAGAGATATTCTTCCCACAGTTTACAACATAAATGTCCTTCCCACTGTCCACCACAGGGAAGTCTTCTCTACTGTCCATCTAAGTGATATCCTTTCCACTGTCCACCACAGAGATGTCCTCTCAATTGTCCACAACAGGCATGTCCTTCCCACTGTCCACCTCAGAAAGGTACACTCTGATGTCCACAACAGGAACGTTCTTCCCAATGTCCACTAAATGATGTCCTTTCCTATGTCCACCACAGAGACATCCTTAAACTGTCCACCACATGGTGTTTCTCTCTACTGTCCACGAGAAGGACATGATTTCCACTGTTCAGCACTCGGAGGTCCTTCCCAATGTCCACAACATGGACATCCTTCCCACAATCTACAACATAAATATCCTCCCCACTGTCCAACATATGGACCTTCTTCCCACTGTTCACCACAGAAAGGTCCTCTCTACTGTCCACCACATGGATGTCCTTACCACTGTCCAAACCAGTGACATCCTCCCCACTGTTCACAACAGTGATGTCCTTCCCACAGTCCACAAAAGGAAGGTCTTCCCCACTGACCACAACAGGGATAACCTTCTCACTGTCCACCTAAGTGATGTCCTCACCTCTGTCCACAAGAGGGACATTCTTCCCAAAGTTCACCACAAGGAGGTCTTTCCTAATGTCCACAACAGAGGCGTTCTCCCACAGTCCACAACATAAAAGTCCTTCCCACTGTCCACCACAGGGACTTCCTTTGCACTGTCCGCCACAGTGACGTCCTCCCCAGTGTCCACCACAGGAACATACTACCCACTGTCCACCAGAGATATGTCCTACCCGCTGTCCACCACTGTTACATCCTTTCCACTTTAAACCATTAGGAGTTCCTCTCCACTGTCCACCACAGGAAAATCCTTTCCACTGTTCACCACAGGGACGTCCTTCCCAATATCCATGACTGGGAGGTCCTCACCACTGTCCACAACAGGCACGTCATTTCCACTGTCCACCACAGAAACATACTCATTACTATCTATAACAGGGACATCTTTACCACTGTCCAACACAGAGAGGTCCTCCCTGTTGTCCACCACAAAGACGTCCTTCACACTGTCCACCACAGGGAGAACCTCACCACTGTCTACAACAGGGATGTCCTTCCCATTGTCCACCACATGGACATCCTTTCACTGTCCACAAAAAGGACTTCCTTCCCACTGTTTACGACAGGGACCTCTGCCTAACTGTCGACCACACAAATATGCTCCCAACTGTCCACTACAGAAACATCCATCCCACTGTACACAACAGGGAATTACTCCCCACTGTCCTTCACAAGGACGTCCATCACAGTGTCCACAACAGAATGGTCCTACCCACTGTCCACCACAGAAACATCCTCCCAACTGTCCACCCCAAAGAGTTCCTCCCCAACAGTCCATCACAGGATCATTCTTCCCACTGTCCACCATAGGGACATCCTCCTGTGTAATACAAGGATATCCTTACCACTGTCCACAACATGGTTGTCCTCAACAATATGTACTACATGGAAGTTATCACCACAGTCCACCACAAGAATATCCTCTGCATTGTAAACCACAGGGACATCCTACCCACTGTCCACCACAGGGAGGACCTCCCCTCTGTCTACCACAGGGACAACCTTCTGCCTGTCCACCACATTGTTGTCCTCAACACTGTCCTCCAAAGGGACGTCCTTCCCACAGTCGACCACAAGGATGACACTTCAATGGTCCATCACAGGGAAGTCCTCTTCACTGTCCACTACAGGGATGTCCTTTCCACTGTACACCACAGGGACATCCTCCTCTGCAAAACAGGGATGTTTTTACCATTGTCTACACCAGAGATGTCTTCTGCACTCCCCACTACAAGGACATCATTCTCACTGTCCACCAAAGAGACATTCTCTTGTGCACCACCCGAGCATTGTTCTTACTGTCCACAAGGCCATAATCCACACTGTCTACTACAGTGAAATCCTCTCAACTCTCCAACACAGGGACATCCTCCTAACTGTCCATAACACGGATGTCCTCCCAACTATCAAACACAGCGAATCCTTCCCACTGAAAACAACAGGGACATCCTCCCCACTGTGCAACACAGGGACATCCCCCTGTGCACAACAGGGATGTCCTAACCACTGTGCACAACAGATATGTCCTCCGCACTCTCCACCATATGGACATCCTTCCAACTATGCACAATATCCACAGGGATATTCTCCAGTGAACCACAGTAATATCCTCCCCACTGTCCATCACAGAGAAATACTCCCCACCGTCCACCACTTTGCTCCCCACTGTCTACAACAGTGATATCCTTCCCACTATTCAAACTAGAAAAGTCCTCCCCGCTTTCCACCAAGACGACATACTTAAGACTGTCCACTTCAGTGATATCCTCTCCTCAGATCATACAGGGATCTCCTTCTCACTGTCCATCACAAGTAGGTCCTCCCACTGTCCACCAGAGGCACACCCTTCCCACTGTCCAACACAATGTGGTCTATCCCAATGTCCACAACAGGGACGTCCTTCCCACTGTCCACAACTTATATGACCTTTTCACTGTCCACCACAGGGACCTCCTTCCCACTGTCTACCACAGGGTAGTCCTCTCTACTGTCCACCACAAGGATGTCTTTTCCACTGTCTACCAGATTGACGTCCTTGCCACTGTTTACAACAAACATGTATATAGCACTGTCCACCACAGAAACGTTCTCTCCACTGTCCACCACAGGGAGGCCCTCCCAAATGTAAATCACAGGGCCGTCCTTTCAACTGTTCACCATAGAGATGTCCTTTCCATTATCCACCACAGGGACATCCTCCTGTGTACCACAAGGACATCCTTACCATTGTACACAACATGGTTTTCCTCTCCATTGTCCACTACAGGGAAGTCCTCACCACTGTCCACAACATGAATATTTTCCACACTGTAAACCACAGGGACATCTTACACATTGTCCACGACAGGGAGATCCTCCCCACTGTCCACAACAGGAACATTCTTCTGCCTGTCCACCACAGTGATATCCTCCCCACTGTACATCTCAGGGACATCCTCCTGTGCACAACAGGGATGTTCTTACCACTGTACTCCCCAGAGATGTCCTCTGAACTCCCCACTACAAGGACAACCTTCTCACTGTCCACCAAAGAGACATTCTCTTGTGCACCACAGGAACTTTGTTCTTACAACAAGTTCTTACTACAGTCTACAAGGCTGTCTTCTGCGCTGTCCAACACACTCCTCATCATTGTTCATCACTGGACATCTTTTTCACTGTCAACCAAAGAGAGGTCCTCCCAGCTGTCCACCACAGTGAGGTCCTTCCAACTGTCCACAACAGTAAAGTCCTCCCCACTATCCAAAACAGGGATGTTCTCCCCACTGTCCACCACATGGACGTCCTACCCACTAGCCATCACAGGGAGGTCCTTCCTACTGTCAACCATAGAGAAGTCCTCCCAGCTGTCCAAAACAGGAACATCATTCTTACTGTTCACCACAATGACATCCTCCCCAATGTGCACCACAGGGACATCCTCCTGTGCACAACAGTGATGTCCTCACACTTGTGCATCACAGGAATGTCTGCCTTTGCACACCAGGAATTTCCTCACCACAGTTTACCCCAGAGATGTCCTCTGCACACTCCAAGGCAGGGACATCATATTCAATGTCCACTAAAGACGTTCTCCTTTGCACCAGAGAAACTTCCTCAACACTCTCCACCAAAGTACGTCCTCCCCATTGTCCACGAAATGAACGTATTCCCCAAAGTCCACTAAAGAGAAGTCCTTTCCACTGTCCACAACAGGGATGTCCTTCCCACTGTCCACCACAGAGAGTTCCTCCCAGCTCTCCACCACAAGGATGTCTTTCTCACTGTTCACCACAAGGACATCCTCCCCACTGTGCACAACAAGGACATCCTCCCGTGCACAACAGGGATGTCCTCACCCTTGTGCACCACAGGAACATCTTCCTGTGCACACCATGGATGTCCTCACCACTGTCTACCCCAGAGATGTTCTCCGCACAATCCACTCCAGGGACATCATTCCCAATGTCTACCAAATGGACATTCTCCTTTGCCCCAGAGAAACGTCATCACCACTGTCCACCACAAGACATCCTGACCACTGTCCACCAAGGGACGTAATCCCCACTGTCCACCTAAGAGAAGGCCTCTCCACTGTTTACAGCAGGGAAGTCCTTTCAACTATCCACCACAGGGTGTCATTCCCACTGTCCACCAGAAAGACATCCTTCTAACCGTCTACCACAGGGACTTATTCCCTAGTGTCAACCAAAGGGACGTCCTCCCCAGTTTCCAACAAATGGATGTTTTCCACACGGTCCATCACAGGGGTGTCCTCACAAGGTCCACTACAGGGATATCCTTCCTACTGTCCACCACAGGGAAGTCCTCCCCACTGTCCACAACATGGATGTCCTTCCCGATGTAAAACAAAGAAATGTCCTTCCCACTGTCCACCACAGGGACGTCTTTCCATCTGTCGACTACATTGACATCCACCCCACTGTCCACCACAGGGAAGTCCTCGCAACCATCCTCCACAGGGAGGTCCTCCCCATATTCCACCACACGGATGTCCTCCACAGTGTAGTCCACAGGCATGTCCTCCTCAGTGTGCACTACAGTGAAGTACTTGCCACTTTATACCACAGGGATGTCCATCCAATTGACCACCTCAGTGACTACCTCCCCAATTTCCATCACAAGGATATTTTACCCACTGTCCACCACAGAAAGGTTCTCCCTGCTGTCCACCACAGGGACATCCTTACCACTATTTACCACAGGGTCATCCTCACCAATGTCCACCAGTGGGAAATCCTTCCCACTGTTCACCACAGGAATATTCTTTCCACTGTGTACCACAGGGACATTCTTCTGTGCATAACAGAAATGTTCTTACCACTGTCCATTGCAGAGATGTCCACTGCACTCTCTACTCCAGGAAAATACTTCCCACAGTCCACCAAAGAGACATTTTCTTGTGCACCACAGGAACATCCACCCCACTGTCCACAATGTCATCATCACCACTGTCCACCACAGTGATGTGCTCTGCACTCTCCAAAACAGGGACATCAATCCCAAGGTCCACCAAAATAGTGTTTTCCTGTGCACCACAGAAACGTCCTCCCCACTGTCCACCACAGGGATGTCCTCATCACTGTCTAGCACAGGGATCCCAACTATAAAACACAGAGTGCTCCTTTTCACTGTCCACTACAGAGATGTCCTTCCCACTGTCCACCACAGAGAGTTCCTCCCAGCTGTCCACCACAGGGATGTCCTCCTAACTGTCCACCAGAGGGATATCCTTCCCACTGTGCACCACAAGGAGGTCCTTCCCAATGTCCACAAAAGTGACATCCTTTTTAAAATCCACAACATAAAAGTCTTTCTCACTTTCCAGAACAAGGATATCCTTCTTACTGTCCACCACAGTGATGTCCATTCCACTGTGCACCACAGGGATGTCCTCCTCACTGTCCAGCACAAGGACATACTTCCCACTGTCCAGCACAGAAACCACCACCCCACAGTACACCACGGGAATGTCCTACACTTGGTCAGCCACAGGGATATCCTGTCCAATGTTCACCACAGGGATGTTCTCACCAATGTCCAACATAGAGTTGTCCTCAGCACACTTCACGATAGGGACAACCTGTCAACCACAAGACGTCCACTGGACTGTCCACCACAGAGATGTTTTCCCACTGTCCACAACAGGGGCGTCCTCACCAATGTCCACCACAGGGGTATGCTTTTCCATAGTTCAAAACAGAAATATCCCTTCTGTCTTCTCCTCTCTCTGGATGCACTTCTGCCCTCTCCTCTCTCTGGTTGCCCTTCTGTTCTCCCCTCTTTCGGATATCCTTCTGTCTTCTCCTCTCTCTTGATGCCCTTCTGTTCTCTCCTCTCTTGATGCCCTTCTTTCCTCTCCTCTCTCTGGATGCCCTTCTATCGTCTCCTCTCTGGATGCCCTCTGTTCTCTCCTCTTCTGGATGCCCTTCTGTTCTCTCCTCTCTCTGGATGTCCTTCTGTCTTTTCCTCTCTCTCTAGATTCCCTTCTGCTCTCTCCTCTGTCTGGATGCCCTTCTGCTCTCTCCTCTCTCTGGATTCCCTTCTGTCTTCTGTCTTCTCCTCTCTCTGGATGCCATCCTATCCTCTCCTCTCTCTGGATTCGCTTCTGTCTTCTCCTTCTTTGGATGCCCTTCTGTTCTCTCCTCTTTCTGGATCCCCTTCTGTTCTCTCCTCTATCTAGATGCCCTTCTCTCTTCTCCTCTTGCTGTATGGCCTTCTGTACTATTTTATGTGGATGGCCTTTTTTTCTCTCATCTCTCTGGATGCCCTTCTGCTCTCTCTTCTCTGTGGAGGAAATTCTGTCCTCTCCTCTCTCTGGATGATCTTCTGTCTTCTCCTATATCCCGATGCCTTTCTGTCTTCTCCTCTTTCTGGATGCCCTTCTGTTCTCTGCCCTCCCTAAATGCCCTTCTGTCTTCTCCTCTATCCATATTCCCTTCTGTTCTCTCGTCTCTCCCAATGCCCTTCAATACTCTTCTCTCTCTGGATGTCCTTCACTCTTCTGCTCTCTCTGAATGGGCTTCTGTTCTCTCCTCTTTCTGGATTCTCTCGTCTCTCCGGATATCCTTATGTCCTCTCCTCTCTTTGAATGCCCTTTTATCTTTCCTTTCTCTTGATGCCCTTTGTTCTCTCCTCTCTTGGGATGTCCTTCTTCCCTCTCCTCTCTCTGGATGTCCTTCTTTCTTCTCCTCCATCTGCATGCCCTTCTGTTCTCTCCTCTCTCTGGATGCCCTTCTGTCTTCTCCTCTCTCTGGATGCCCTTCTGTTCTCTTGTCTCTCTGGCTTCCCTTCTGTCTTCTCCACTCTCTGGATGGCGTTCTGTTCTCTCCTCTCTCTGGATGCCCTACTGTCTTCTTATCTCTCTGGATGCCCTTCTGCTCTCTCCTCTCTCTGGATGCCCTTATGTTCTCTCCTCTCTGTGGATGCAATTCTGTCTTCTCCTCTCTCTGGATGCCCTTCTGTTCTCTCGTCTCTCTGGCTTCCCTTCTGTCTTCTCCTCTCTCTTGATGCCTTTCTGTTCTCTCCTCTGGATGCCCTACTGTCTTCTTTTCTGTCTGGATGCTCTTCTGCCCTCTCCACTCTCCGGATGCCCTTATGTTCTCTCCTGTCTCTGGATGTTCTTCTGTCTTCTCCTCTCTCTGTATACTGTTCTATTCTCTACTCTCACTGGATGCCCTTCTGTTTTCTCTGCTCTCTGAATGCCTTTCTATTCTCCCCTCTCTGTGGATGTGTTTCTGACTTCTCCTCTCTCTGGATGCCCTTCTGTTCTCTCCGCTCTCTGGATGACCTTCTGTCCTCTCTTCTCCATGGATGCCTTTCTGTCTTCTCATCTCTCTTGATGGCTTTTTGTTCTCTCCTTTCCCTTGATCCATTCTGTCCTCTCCTCTCTCTGGATGCCCTTCTTCACTCTCCTCTCTCTGGATGCCCTCCTGTCCTCTCTTCTCCCTGGATGACCTTCTGTCCTCTTTTCTGTCTGGATTCCCTTCTGTTCTCTATTCTCTCTGGATTCCCTGTTTGTCTTCTCCTCTCACTGGATGCCCTTATCTTCTCTCCTCTCTATAGATGCCCTCCTGTCCTCTATTCTATCTGAATGCCTCTCTGTCCTCTCCTCTCTCTGGATGCCCTTCTGTCCTCTCATCTCTCTGGATGCCCTTCTGTTTTTTCTTCTCTCCCTATGCAATTCTGTTCTTTCAACACTCCCGATGCCCTTCTGTCTTCTTCTCTCTCCGGATGCCGTTTAGCACTCTCCTCTCTCTGGATGCTCTTCTGTTCTCTCCTCTCTCAGGATGCTCTTCTCCCTTCTCCTCTCTCTGGATGCCATTATGTTCTCTCCACTCTCCAGATGCCCTTCTAACTTCTCCTCTCTATGGATGCCCTTCTGTCCTCTCCTCTCTCTGGATGCCCTTCTGTCTTCTCCTTTCTCTGGAAGCCCTTTGTTCTCTCCTCACTCGGGATTCCCTTATTCGCTATCCTCTCTCTGGATGCACTTCTGTCTTCTCTCTCCCTATGCCCTTCTGATCACTCGACTCTCTGGCTTCCCTTCTGTCTTCTGCTCTCTCTGGATGGTGTTCTGTTCTCTCCTCTCTCCAGATGCCCTTCTGTCTTCTCCTCTCTCTGGATGCCCTTCTGCTCTATTCTCTATCTGGATGCCCTTCATTTCTCTCCTCTCTCCAGATGCCCTACTGTCTTCTTCTCTCTCTGGATGGCCTTCTGCTGTCTCCTATCTTTCTCTATGCCTTTCTGTTCTCTCCTTTCTCCAGATGCCCTACTGTCTTCCTCCTGGATGCCCTTCTGCTCACTCCTCTCTACGAATGCCCTTATGTTCTCCCCTCTTTTTGGATGTGTTTCTGTCTTCTAGTTTCTATGAATGCCCTTCTGTTCTCTCCTCTCTCTGGATGCCCTTCTGTGCTCTCCTCTCCATGGATGCATTTCTGTCTTCTCCTCTCTCTTGATGGCTTTCTGTAATTTCCTCTCTCTGGAACCATTCTGTCCTCTCTTCTCTCTGGATGCCCTTCTATACTCCACTCTCTCTGGATGCCTTTCTGTTCACTCCTCTTTCTGGTTGCCCTTGTGTCCTCCTCTCTGTCTGGATGCTCTTCTGCTCTCTCCTCTCTCTTGATTCCCTCTGTTCTCTCTTCTCTCTGGATTTTCTTCTATCTTCTCCTCTCTCTTGATGCCCTTCTGTTCTCTCTTCTTTCTGGATGCCCTTCTTTTCTCTTCTCTCTCTGGATTCCCTTCTGTCTTCTCCTCTGTCCGGATGCTGTTTAGCTCTCTCCTCTCTTTGGATGCCCTTCTGTTCTCTCCTCTCTCCGGATGCCCTTCTCTCTTCTCCTCTTTCTGGATGCCCTTCTGTTCTCTCCTTTCTTCGGATACCCTTCTGTCTTCTCCTCTCTATGGATGCCCTTTTTCCCTCTTCTCTCTCCAGATGCCCTTCTGTCTTCTCCTTCCTCTGGATGCCCTTCTGTCCTCTCCTCTCTCTGTATGCCCTTCTGTCTTCTCCTCTCTGCCTATACCCTTCTGTCCTCTAGTCTCTCTGGCTTCCATTCTGTCTTCTCCTCTCTCTGGATACCGTTCTGTTCTCTCATCTCTCTGGATGCCCTTCTGTTTTCTCCTCTCGCTGGATGCCCTTCTCTTCTGTCCTCTCTCTAGATGCCCTTCCATCCTCTATTTTCTCTGAATGCCTCTATGTTCTCTCATCTCTCTGGATGCCCTTCTTCACTCTCCTCTCTCTGGAAGCCCTTATCTCCTCTCTTCTCCCTGGATGCCCTTCTCTCCTCTTTTCTCTCTGGATGCCCTTCTGTTCTCCCCTCTCTCTGGATTCCCTGTTTGTCTTCTCCTCTCTCTGGATGCCTCTCTGTTCTCTCCTCTCTCTAGATGTCCTTCTGTCCTCTATTCTCTCTGGATGCCTCTCTGTTCTCTCTTCTCTCTTGATGGCCTTCTGTTCTCTCCTCTCTCTGGATGACCTTGTGTCCTCTTCTCTCTCTGGATACTCTTCTGCTCTCTCCTCTCTCTGGATGCCCTTCTGTTCTCTCCTCTCTCTGGATTCCCTTCTGTCTTCTCCTCTCTCTTGATGCCGTTTTGTTCTATCCTCTTTCTGGATGCCCTTTTGTTTTCTCGTCTTTCTGGATGCTCTTGTGTCCTCTCCTCTCTCTGGATGCCCTTCTGCTCTCTCCTCTCTCTGGATGTCCTTCTGTTCTCTCCTCTCTCTGGATTCCCTTCTGTCTTCTCCTCTCTCTTGATGCTCTTTTGTTCTATCCTCTCTCTGGATGCCCTTTTATCCTCTCCTCTATCTGGATACCCTTTTGTTCTATTCTCTCTCTGGATGCCCTTTTGTTCTCTCCACTCTCTGAATTCCCTTGTGTCCTCTTCTCTCTCTGGATGCCCTTCTGTACTCTCCTCTCTCTAGATTCCCTTCTGTCTTCTCCTCTATCTTGATGACCTTCTGTTCTCTTCTCTCCCTGGATGCTCTCCTGTCCACTCCTTTCTCAGGTTGACTGTTTATCCTCTTGTCCATCCAGATTCCTTCTCTCTTCTCCTCTTTCCGGATGCCATTCTGTTCTCCCCTCTCTCTGGAAGCCCTTCTGTCTTTTCTGCCCTCTAGATGTCCTTCTGTTCTCTCCTCTATCTAGATGCCCTTCTGTCTTCTCTTCTCTCAGTATGGACTTCTTCACACTTTTCTCATAATGCCCTTCTGCCCTCTCCTCTCTCTGGATGCCCTTCTTTTTTCTATTCTCTCTTGAAGGCCATTCTGTCCTCTCCACTCTCGGGATGTCCTTCTGTACTCTCCTATCTCCCAATGAACTTCTGTCTTCCTCTCTTTCTGGATACCCTTCTGTTCGCTGCTCTCTCTTCATGCCATTCTGTCCTCAATTCTCTGGTTGCCCTTATGTTCTCTACTGTCTCTGGATGTTCTTCTTTCTTCTATGCTCTCTGGATACTGTTCTATTCTCTATTCTCCCTGGATGCCCTTCTCTTTTCTCTGCTCACTGAATGCCCTTCTGTTCTCCTTTCTCTGTGTATGCCCTTCTATCCTCTCCTCTCTGGATGGCTTTCTGTTCTCTCCTATCTCTAGATACCTTCTGTATTCTCCTCTCTCTGGATGCCCTTCTGTCCTATTCTTTCTCTAGATGCCCTTCTGTCCTCTCCTCACTCTGGATGCCCTACTGTTCTCTGCTCTCTTTGGATTCCCTTTTTGTCTTCTTCTCTTTCTGGATGACCTTCAGATCTCTCTTCTCTCTGGATGCTCTTCTGACTTCTCTTCGTGCTGGATGCCCTTCACTCTTCTCCTCTCTCTGGAGGCACTTCTGTTTTCACCTCTCTATGGATGCCCTTCCATCTTCTCCTGTCTCTGGATGCCCTTTGGTTCTCTCCTCTTACTGGATGCCCTTCTATCTTCTCCTTTCTCTGGATGCTCTTCTGTTTTCTCTGCTCTCTGGATACCATTCTATTCTCTACTCTCTCTGAATGCCCTTCTGTATTCTCTGCTCTCTGGATGCCCGTCTGTTCTCTCCTCTCTGTGGATGCCTGTCTGTTCTCTCCTCTCTGTGGATGCCCTTCTGTTCTCTCCTCTCTCTTGATGCCCTTCTGCTCTCTCCTCTCCCTCGATTCCCTTCTGTCCTCTCCTCTCTCTGGATGGCTTTCTGTTCTCTCCTCTCTCTGGATCTCTTCTGTACTCTACTCTCTTTGTATGCCCTTCTGTCTTCTCCTCCCTCTGGGTGCCCTTCTGTCCTCTCCTCTCTCTGGATGCCCTACTGTTCTCTCCTCTCTCTGTATTCCCTTTTTGTCTTCTCCTCTCTCTGGATGCGCTTCTCTTATCTCCTCTCTCAATATGCCCTTGTGTCATCTATTCTCTCTGGCTATCCTTCTCTTCTCTTGTCTCTCTGGATTCCCTTTTGTGCTCTCCTCTCTCTGGATCCCTTCTATACTCTCCTCTCTCTGGATGCCCTTCTGTTCTCTCCTCTCTCTGGATTTTCTTCTGTGCTCTCCTCTCTCTGTATGCCCTTCTGTATTCTCCTCTCTCTGGGAGACAATCTCTTGTCTCCTCTTTCTGGATGCCCTTCGGTTCTCTCCTCTAACCGGATGCCCACCTGTCTTCTCCTCTCTCTGGATGCCCTTCTGTTTTCACCTATCTATCGATGCCCTTCTGTCTTCTTCTCTCTCTACATGTGCTTCTGTTCTCTCCTCTCTCTGGAAGCCCTTCTGTTCTCTCCTCTCTCTGGATGCCCTTCTGTCTTTTCGTCTCTCTGTATGACCATTTGTTGTCTCCTCTCTCTGGATGCCCTTCTGTCTTTTTGTCTCTCTGGATGACCTTCTGATGTCTCTTCTCTCTGGATGACAATATTTTCTCTTTTCTGTCTAGATGACCTTCTGTGTTCTCCTCTCTCTGGATGCCCTTCTGTGCTTTCCTCTTTCTGAATGCCCTTCTGTTGTCTCCTCTCTCTGGATTCCCTTCTGTCTTCCCCTCTCTCTGGATGACCTTCTAATCTCTCCACTCTCCATATGCTCTTCTGTCAAGTCATTTCTCTGGATGCCCTTCTGTATTCTCATCTCTCTGGATGCCCTTCTGTTTTCACCTATCTATGGATGCCCTTATGTCTTCTACTCTCTCTACATGCCTTTCTGTCCTCTCATAACTCTGGATACCCTTCTGTATTCTCCTCTCACTGGATGCCCATTTGTTCTCCATTCTGGAAGCCTTTCTGTCCTATCCTCTCTCTGGATGCCCTTCAGTATTCTCATCTCTCTGGATGCCCTTGTGTTCTCTCCTCAATCTGGATGCCCTTCTGTCCTCACCTCTCTCTAGATGCCCTTCTGTATTCTCCTCTGTTGGGATGTTCTTCTGTTCTCTTCTCTTTGGTTTCTCTTCTATCCTCTCCTTTCTCTGGATGCCCTTCTTTATTTTCATCACTCTGGATGACCTTCTGTTGTCTCCTCCCTCTGGATGTCCTTCTGTTCTCTCCTCTTTCCTGATGCCCTTCTGTCTTCTCCTCTCTCTTGATGTCTGTCTATTCTTACCTCTCTCTGGATGCCATTCTGTCTTCTCATCTCTCTGGATGCCCTTCTGTTCTCTCCTTTCTCTAGATTCCCTTTTGTCCTCTCATCCCTCTGGTTGCCCTTCTGTTCTCTTCTATCTCTGGATGCCCTTCTGTCCTCTCCTCTCACTGGATGGCTTTCTGTTCTCTCGTCTCTCTAGATCCCTTCTGTACTCTCCTCTCTCTGGATCCCTTCTGTACTCTCTTCTCTCTGGATGCCCTTCTGTCTCACCTCATTCTGGATGCCCTTCTGTCCTCTCCTCTCTCTGGATGACCTTCTGTCTTCTCCTCTCTTGCTATGTCCTTCTGTTCTCTCGATTCTCTCGATGCCCTTCAGTATTCTCCTCCATCTGGATGCCCGAAAATTTTCTCCTCACTCTGGATATCCTTCTTTCTTCTCCTCTCTCTCTAGATGCCCTTTTTTTCTCTCCTCTCACTGGATGCCATTCTGTCCTCTCCTCTCTCCGGATGCCCTTTGGTCCTCTTCTTTCTCTGGATGTCCTTTAGTCTTCTGCTCTCTCTGGATAGGCTTCTGTTCTCTCCTCTTTCAGGATTCTCTCCTGTTCTCTCATCTATATGGATGCCCTGCTGTTCTCCCATCTTTTGGGATGTCCTTCTGTCGACTCCACTCTCTGGATGCCCTTCTGTCTTCTCCTTTCTTTGGATGCCCTTCTGTTCTCTCCTTTCTCTGGATGCCCTATTTTCCTCTCCTCTCACCTGATGCCCTTCTGTTCTGTCCTCTCTCTATATGCCCTACTGTTCTCTCCTCTATCTGGATGCCCTTGTGTCCTCTTCTCCCTCTGGATGCCATTTATGTCCTCTCTTTTCTTGGGATGCCCTTCTGTCTTCTCTTCTCACTGGATGCCCTTCTGTTCTATTCTCTCTCTGAATGATTTTCTGTTCTCTCATCTCTCTGGATGCCCTTGTGTCTTCTCCTCTCTCTGGATGTACTTCTATATTCTCTTCTCTATGGATGCCCTTCTGTTGTCTCCTCTCTTTTGAGGCCCTTCTATTTTCTCCCCTCATCCGATGCTCTTCTATTCTCTCCTCTCTGTGGATGCCCTTCTGTATTCTCCTCTCTCTGCATGCCCTTCTGTCATCTCCGCTCTATGGATGTCCTTTTGTTGTCTCCTTTCTCTGGATGCCCTTCTGTTCTCACCTCTCTCTGGATGCCCTTCAGTATACTCCTCGCTCTGGATGCCCTTCTGTCCTCTCCTATCTTTGGATTTTTTTCTGTCCTCTAATATCTCTGGTTACCCTTCTATTCTCTTTTCTCTCTAGATTATCTTCTGTTCTATCATCTCTCTGTATGCCCTTCGGTTCTCTCCTCTTTCTTGATGCTCTTGATGTCCTTTCTGTCCTCTCCTCTCTCTACATGCCTTTCTGTTCTCTCCTTTCTCTAGATGCCTTTCTGTCTGCTCCTCTGTCTGGATGCCCGTCTGTTTTCTCTTCTCTCTGTATACCAATCTATTATGTACTCTCTCTGGATGCCCTTCTGTTCTCTCCTCTCTTTGGATTCCCTTCTGTCATTTCCTCACTATGGATGCCCTAATGCTCTCTCCTCTCTCTGAATGCCCTTCTTCTTCTCCCTCTCTGGATTCACTTCTGTTCTCTGCTCTCTCTTCATGCCCTTCTGTCCTCTCCTCTCTCAAAATGCCTTTCTGTTCTCTCTTCTCTCCAGATGCCCTTCTGTTCTCTCCTCTCTCTGATGCACTTCTGTTCTTCCTTCTCTGTGGATGCCCTTCTGTCCCCTCCTCTCTCTGGATTCCATTCTGTTCTCTCCTCTTTCTGGATGCCCTTCTGTT